>NW_026057714.1:0-16677 GCF_023721935.1 Panthera uncia
TATAGCAGCACTCTCAACAATAGCCAAATTATGGAAAGAGCCTAAATGTCCATCAACTGATGAATGGATAAAGAAATTGTGGTTTATATACACAGTGGAATACCACGAGATGACCTGAGTCCAAATGAAGATGCTTAACTGCCTGAGCCACCCAGGTCCCACTTAAGCTGCCACACTCTGAAAGAAAAAATATATAAAATAAGTTTTCTGCATTCTGATTTATATTTTTTTAATTTTAAGTTTTCAACTGTTTATATATTTTGAGAGAGAGATTTAGACAGAGGCAGAGAGAGAGAGAGAGAGAGAGTGAGAAGAGGCAGAGAGAGAGAGAGAGAGAGAGAGTCCTAAGCAGGCTCTGTGCTTCTAGTGTCAAACCTGACACAGAGCTTGAATAACGTGAGCCAAAATCAAGTTGGACGCTTAACCAGCTGAGCCACCTAGGTGCCACTCTTTTTTTTTAATAGTATCTGCATAGAATAGACACATGCACACATACCAAATGAATGAACTCAACATGTATAAATTTTTGTCTAATATGAACTCTTTGTCATGACAGAATCTTAAGGCAGGAAAGGTTTCCAAGAGAGTATGCAAAATTCTTTGTAGGAGATGATTTTTACTTTTTTGAAGATTTCCGACAGTAGATACATTCTTAAAACAATATTTATTTATTTTTGAGAGAGATGGAGCATGAGCGGGGGAAGGGCAGAGAGAGAGGGAGACACAGAATCTGAAGCAGGCTTCAGGCTCTGAACTGTCAGCACAGAGCCTGACACGCGGGGCTCGAGGTCAGGAACCATAAGATCAAGACTTGAGCTGAAGTCGGATGCTTAGCTGACTGAGTCCCCCAGGCACCCCAAGGTACATTTTATATTATTCAGGGGAAACTTTAGTATTCATAGTTTTTCAATTTAGCATGCAAATTCTTTCATGTCTAAAACTGAGAAAGACTGCTGAGTTGATTTTTGTTTTTTTTAGTCCCTTTCTTCTTTCCTCCTGGGAATGTTCAGTCCTGATTGATAATCACACATGTATTTGAAGACTTTAAAATCTTTAAATTGGATGATCATAAACATATTAGTTGCTTAATGCTAGATTCCTTCTCGGGTCCTTAACTACCATCCAATATGGTGTAGATAGGAAATTAGAGCTTTTCATATGCTGTTCCCAGTGGAATAATAAAACTATATGAAATTTTAAATCAGTTTTTATATTTTTATTAGACTTCATGGTAGTTCTGGAAAATGGCTCAAAATTCTGTAATCCTGTATTTCTCTTCTGTACTTTAAATCTTGTGCCTTAAGATTAATTTTTTTAATTTGTTTTACTATTTTTTTTAATATTGATTCTTGAGAGAGAGTGAGGGAGCATATGAATCGCAAGCCGACTCCATGCTTCGTGTGGACCTGACGCAGGGGTTGATCCCACGGCCTTGGGATCATGACTCGAGCTGAAACTAAGATTTGGATGCCCAACTGACTGAGACACCCAGGAGTCCCAAGATTAATTTTTAAAAAAGCAGTATTCTTATAAAATCCTGAATTAGTGTTTCACAGTTAAAACATTTTATGACTCTTAATGCCATTCATTACAGAAATGAATATTTGTCTATATTAGTAAAAGCATATTTTACATCCTTAAAACTACTGTTGAAATATAGACTTGAAATCTTGAATCTCATGTTTTTTTTTCCCCCTGCTTTTGTGATTGTATTATTTTTACTCTTTAAAAATATTTTTAGTGTTTGTTTATTTTTGAGAGAGAGAACGTGAGGGAGAAGGGGAGGGGTAGAGAGAGGGACACAGAGGATCCAAAGCAGGCTCTGTGCTGACAGCAGACAGCCTGATGCGGGGCTTGAACTCATGAACCAAGAGCTCATAACGTGAGCCAAAGTCGGAGACTTAACTGACTGAGCCACCCAGGCGCCCCCCCCCCGTTTTCATTATTATTCTTTATTTATTCTTTATCTTTATTATTTTACACTTTAGTGTCCAGTTAGGTAATATATAGTGTGTACAGTGTAGTCTTGTCTTCGGGAGTAGATTCCTGTGATTCATCACTTCAGGATAACCCCAGGGCTCATTCCAACATGTGCCCTCCTCAATGCCCACCATCCCTTTTTTCCACCCCCTTAACTCCCCACCCCCATCAACCCTCAGCTTGTTCTCTGTCTTTTAAGAGCGTCGTATGGTTTGCTTCCCTCTAGGTATTTGTAACTATTTTTTCTTTCCCTTCCCCTATGGTCTTATGTGAAGTTTTCAAATTCCACATATGAGTGAAAACATACGATATCTTTCTCTTGACCGACTTATTTCACTTAGCAGCATACCTTCCAGTTGCTTCCACAGTGTTTCAAAGGCAAGATTCCATTCTTTTTCATGGCCGAGTCGTATTATTCCATTGTAGATAGACCACCACCTCTTCTTTAGCCATTCATCGGTTGATGGATATTTGGGCTCTTTCCATTATTTGGCGATTGTTGATAGAACTGCTATCAACTCTGGGGTACATGTGCCCCTACAAATCAGCACTCCTGTATCCTTTGGATAAATGCCTAATAGTGCTGTTGCTGGGTTGTAGGGTAATTCTATTTTTAATTTTTTGAGGAACCTCCACACTGTTTTCCAGAGCGGCTGCACCAGTTTGCATTGCCACCAACAGTGCAAGAGGGTTCCCGTTTTCCACATGCTAACCAACATCTGTTATTTCCGGAGTTGTGAATGTCACCACCACACTCTGACCGATTGAGGTGGTATCCCAGTGGGGTTTGATTTGTATTTCCTGGATGATGCGTGATGTTGAGCATCTTTGCATGTGTCCGCTGGCCATCTGGATGTCTCCTTTGGAAAAGTGTCTATTCACATCCTCTGCCCCTTTCTTTGCTTACTTGGTTTTCGGGTGTTGAGTTTGGCAAGTTCTTTATAGACTTTTTTATCCTAACCCTTTATGTGATATGCCCTTTGCAAATACATATCTTCTCCCATTCCGTCGGTTGCCTTTAAGGTTTGTTGATTGTTGCTATTGCTGTGTGGCAGCTTTGTATCTTGATGAGGTCCCAAAAGTTCACTTTTGCTTTTATTTCCCTTGCCTTTGGAGACATGTCAAGTAAGTAATTGCTGCAGCCGACGTCAGAGAGGTGGTTGCCTGCTTTCTCCTCTAGGATTTTGATGGTTTCCTGTCTCATGGTTAGCTTTTTCATGCATTGGAGTTTATGTTTGTGTAAGGTGTAAGAAAGTGGTCCAGGTTCACTCTTGTGCATGTTCCTGTTCAGTTCTCCCAGCACCATTAGTTAAAGACACTGTCTTTTTTGCATTGGCTACTCTTTCCTGCTTTGTTGGAGCTGAGTTGGCCACACATCTGTGGGCCCATTTCTGGGTTCTCTATTCTATTCCATTGGCCTCTGTGCTTGTTTGGAGCTAATACCGTGCATTTGAGGAGTCCAGCTTTGTAGTTCAGGCTGAAGTCTGGGATTGTGATGCCTCCCCCACTCTGGTTTTCTTTTTCAACCTTACTTTGGTTGTTCTGGGTCTTTTGCGGTTCTCTCCAAAGTTTAAGGATTGTTTGTTCTAGTTCTGTGAAGAATGCTGCTGTTATTTTGATTGGGATTGCATTGAATGTAAGATTGCTTTGGGTAGTATTGACATTTTAACAATGATTGTTCTTGCAACCCATGAGCATGGAATATTTTCCAGGTTCTTTGTGTCTTCTGTAGTTTCTTTCATAAGTTGTCTATAGTTCTCAGCATACAGATCTTTTACCTCTTTGGTTAGGTTTAATGCTATGTATTTTATGGTTTGGTGCAGTGGTAAATGGGATCGATTCCTTGATATCTCTTTCTAATGCTTCATGATTGGTGTATAAACATGCAACCTATTTGGGTGCATTGATTTTTTATCCTGAAGCTTTGCTGAATGAATGTGTCAATTCTTGCAGGTTTTTGGTGGAGACTTTCAGGATTTCCACATAGAGTATCGTGTCATCTACAAACTGTGAAATTTTGTCCTCTTTGCCAAGTTGGATGCCTTTTACTTCATTTTGTTGTGTGGTGTCTAATGCTAGGACTTCCAACATCATATTAAACAACAGTGGTGAGAGTAGAAATCTCTTCGTGTTCCTGATCTCATGGGAAAAGCTCTCAGTGTTTCTCCATGGAGGAGGCTATTAGCTGTGGGCCTCCCGTTCATATGTGGCTTTTATGGTTTGAAGGTCTATTCCTCCTATCCGACTTTCTTGAGGGTTGTATTAAGAAAGGGTGCTGTATTTTGTCAAATGCTTTTTCTGCATCTATTGACAGGATCATATGGTTCTTATCCTTTCTTCTCTTCATGGGATGTGTCATGTTGATTGATTTGTGAATATTGAACCAGCCCTGCCGCCCAGGAATGAATTGCACTTGATCCTGGCGAATCATTCTCTTAATATACCATTGCATTATGTTTGCTAGTATCTTGTTGAGAAGAAGAAGAAGGATTTACTCTGCTTTATATGTCTGCTAGGATTCCCCTGGGAAGCCATCCTGCCCAGGACTCTTATTTGTTGGGAGATTTTTAATAACTGATTGAATGTCTTTACGGGTTATGGGTCTGTTCACGTTTTCTATTTCTTCCCATTTGGCTTTTGGTAGTGTGTTGGTGTCTAGGAATTTGTCCATGTCGTCCAGTTTGTCCAGGTTGTTAGCATATACTTTTTCATAGTATCCTTGGATTCTTGTTTTATTTCTGTGGTGTTGTTTTTGATCTCTCGTCTTTCATTTGTGATTTTATCTGTTTGGGCCTCTCTTTCTTTTTGAGAAGTGTGGCTAGGGTGTTATCAATTTTGTTTATTATTTAAAAAAAAACCCATCTCTTAGATTCATTGATGTGTGAAACCTTGTTTTTGGATTCCATAGGAATTATTTTTGCTCTACTCTTTATTGCTTCTCTTCTTCTGCTGATGTTGGACTTTCTTTGCTGCTTTGTTTCTAGTTCGTTTAGGAGTGAAGTTACTTTCTGTATTTGGGACCATCCTTGCTTCTGGAGATAGGCCTGGATTGCAATGTATTTTCCTTTAAGGACTGCCTTTCCTGCATCCCAAAGGGTTTGGATTGCGTGTTTTCATTTTCATTTGCTTCCTTATGTTTTTTAATTTCTTCCTTAATCGCCTGGTGGACCCATTCTTTCTTGAGTAGGAAGTTCTGTAACCTCCATGCATTTGGAGGTTTTCCAATTTTTGTTCTTGTGGTTGATTCCAAGTGTCTGAGCGTTGTGATCTGAAAATATGCATGGTATGATCTCAGTCCTTTTATATTTGTGGAGGGCTGTTTTGTGACCCAGGATGTGATCTATATTGGAGAATGTTCTGTGTGTAGTTAAGAAGAATGTGCATTCTACTGTTGTTGGATGAAAAGATCTCAATATATCGGTGTTGATATCCATATATATAAATGTATATATTAAGGCCAATATATATCTATGTATATCTGAATACATCTGATCCAATGGCACATTGGATCTGTTTTTCCTTACTGATTTTCTGCCTTGATGATCCACCTATTACCATGAGTGGGGTCTTAAAGTCGTCTACAATCATGGTATTTTATGTATACATTTATTCACATTTGTGATTAATCGATTCATATATGTGGGCCTTTCACTTTGGGGACATAACCATTTGCAATTGTTAGCTCCTCTTGATGGATAGACCCTTTAATTATGATCCAATGCCCTTCTGAATCTGTTACTACAGTCTTTGGTTTAAAATCTAGTCTGTTTGATGGAAGTATGGTGACTCTAGCTTTCTTTTGACTTCCAGTAGCATGATAGGTGGCTCTTCATACCTTCACTTTGAATCTGGAAGTGTCCTGGCATCTAAAATCAGTGTCTTGTTGACAGCATATAGATGGATCTTGTTCTTTGGTTTTGTATTGTGTTTTATCCATTCTGATTCCCGGTGTCTTTTGATTGGGGCATTGAGTCCATTCACATTCAGAGTGATTAAAGATATGGATTTAGTGTCATTGTGTTATCTGAAGGTTTCATGCTTTTGGTGAGGCCTCTGGTCCTTTGTAGTCTCTGCTAATTTCCACTCACAGAGTTGCTCCTTAGGATCTCCTGGAGGGCTGGCTTAGTGGTCATGAACTCCATTAGGTTTTGTTTGTCTTGGAAAGCTTTTCTGTCACTTTCTATTCTAAATGACAGCCTTGCTGGGGAAAGGATTCTTCCTTGCAAATGTTCCCAATTAGCACATTGACCGTTTCCTACCCCTCCCTTCTGCCCTGCCAAGTTTCTTTGGACAGGTCTGCTGCTACACTTATGTGTCTTCCCTTGTCGATTAAGACCCGTTTGTCCCTAGCTGCTTTCAGAATTCTCTCTTTTTGTATTTTTCCAGTTTCGCTTTGACATGTCATGGTGTTGACCTGCTTTTGTTGATTTGGATGGGAATTCGCTGTGCTGCCAGGACTTGGATGCCTGTTTCCTTCCCCAAATGAGGGAAGTTCTCAGCTATCTTTTTATCTTTTCCTATAACTGGAACCTCACAATAGATGCCTTTTTGTCTTCCCACACATTCTAAGATCGGACAGATTAATTTTTGTATTTTGTGTTTATTTGAAACAGAATTTTTCTCATTTGATATTGAAATCCCCAAAGGATTAAAAGTTGGATGTGAAAAAATTAGACCCCTTTGGTAAAATTGGTCATAACCTTGGGGTAGAGGCCCCTGTTCCTTCTGTGACAAAACAGCCTGATGCCAGAGAAGACATGGTTGTTGCCCCTTTGGTGAAAACATAAAGAAGGAAATGCAGAAAGCTGGACAGTGACACCACATAGGGGAAAAGGGTTACTCACAACCCAACTCCAGAGAAACGTTTCCCAGGCCTCTCTTCCCAAAATACTCCAAAGTCCATGTGTTCCTGGGATGAAGAGCAAACACATGCAGGTCCAAAGGGAGGCGACCTCCATGGGGAGCAGTTGTCAGAGATGTGGGAGGTTCCTGGAAGGAATTCAGGCAAATTTAACCCTAGGGAGCAATGCTGATCACCCTCAGATGGAGGTTTATGGTATGGGAAGCAGGAGGTCCGTTGACAACATAAGGAAACCAAGCCCCAGGAGATCCACACTGAGAAGTCCTGACCTGAAGGGGAGGAGCTGTCCAGTACCAGGAGAGTTCATGGAGCCCAACTCATCTGGTATCAAGAGAGACCACAGAGCCCCGGTGGTCCCGTACTGGGAGAGCCTACAGAGCCCAGGGTCCTCCCTTTCCCAGCCACCATGTCTGGTCCCAGGCTGATGGCTCAGCTCTGCTCCCCTGAGTTCAGAGGGGCCTCATGGCAGGAGAGTGGGGTGCTCCAGGAGGTGGGATCTGAATTCCAGAATGCTGAGATACAGGCCTGATGTTAGCACAAATGAAAGTCAAGGGTACTGGGATGCTCACCTAGCTTGTTTTACTAGTGAACCCAGGCTGTGCTATTAGCCTTAGTTTCCACATCTGTGACTGGAGGAGATAACTTGGCCTTCTTGATGGGTTGTCTGTTGGATTCTCTGAGAGATGAGGTGGAATCATTGCCTGGTGCCTACAAGACATAAAGAGCCACCTGGCAGATTGCCACATGCTGCTCTAGGGCAGGGCACTCCTGGAAGACCCTGCTCAGGTCTCTGTCTGGTTCCCACCTCTGGGAACATTCAGCATTGTCTGAGGAAATGGAGATGATCCCGGATGTCAGCAGGTGCTACACGAAGGAAGGCCAGCCATGGGAGGAGAGCAGGACACACCCTGTGCCACTTTAGAGGGCCCAGGCTGTTACACCCTCTGACCTCAGCCCAAAAAAATTCCCCTGCTGTGTGGACTTGACCTCCGTCATTCACTTCTTCACTCCCTCTCCCAGACAGTTCCTCAGTCACTCACTTCTTCCTCATTCTGCAGGTGATCTCTGGTCCTTGCCATGTGTCCAGCACACTGACTCCATCCATGAGCATGACCTCAAGGGATCACCACATGAGGCATCTTCCTTTGCAGAGTCTGTGCCTTCCTGCGCTCTGCCTCCTTTGACGAGGCTCAAGTCTGCTGTGTGACCGTGTCCCCCTGACCAGCTCTGTCCCCAGGGCTTGAGGTCCTCAGGATATCTGTGCTCCCATGCTGCCAGAAGAGGATGTGCCTGTGACTGTAGTGAATGACCAAATCCTCTTGCAGAGTTCAGGGTCACAGATGCGACTCTTCTGCAGGGGCATGTGGACTCTGGGGGCATGAGGTGTCATCAGCAGGACTGCAGTGGATTGCCAGCTTCAGTTTCCCAAATCCAGGACCAAGACCCTAACAACACCTGCCACACACCCTTGTGCTGTCCAAGTGACAGTCCTGTGTCCCTGCTTGTAGCCTGCTCTCTTTGCATTTGATCATGTTCTGTCCGACTTAGGGAGGTGGGGTCCTTCTTCTGTGTGATAAGATTATAAACAAAGAATAGGGAGCATCCTGCCCTTGTGCAGACTTGGATTCTCAATGTTTCTCTTGTCTAGAAACAGGGTGGATGCAGAACTGAATAAAAGAGTGGCTACTGTCAGGAAGGAGAAAAGAGCCCTGAGTAAGGGTCCTTGCTCTGTATTTTTAGCATCAAAAGGCTTACCAACATGATGTATGTATGTATAGAAAGAATAAAAGGGTGATTATTAACCTATGTGTGTGAGAGAAAGGAGCTTTTTATGTTATGTGGTGTTAGGGTTTGGGTCAATATAAAAAAAAAAATCCTGGCATCCAGCAGATGGCTGTTTATGGCAGGCATGAGACACATTGTCTGTTTATCTTAATTTGCCTATGGATAAGACAGAGAATGCTACCTCAGAGTTAAGAAGGCAGGTTTCTGTTGCTAGTTAGCTCTGCTCCAGGTGATTTCACCCTGTTGAGGCTGTCTTTATCCCTCTTTACCTGTTATACCTATTCTGGAGCTTCCATCTTCTGAAAGCTTTCTGCCTTTGTACTATGCTGGGGGTGCTTTCGCCCTGTTTACGTAATCTTGGATGCTTTCACTCTGTCTCTTCATATTCCTGTGTCTTTGTTCTATGCTGGGGGTGCTTTCACCCTGCTTACCTCTTCTGGATGCTTTCATCCTGCGACTTCCTATTCCTCTGTCTTTTTCCATGCCAAGGGCACTTTTGCCCTGCTTACCTAAACTTGGATGCTTTCATCCTTAGCCTTGTTAACCCATTGGTACAAGCTCAGGGATTCCTATACTCAATTCCCACAGTCCCACCTTTCTGTTTTTATCTTGGTTTTCTCTAGTTTTTTGTTCACAGACCGTCATGACAAGTTCCTGGTCCTTCTTTTGTTTTGGGGTGGCTTGGCGCTTGACTCTGCAAAGATATAAAAAGAGACACGGTATAAGTATTCTGCTTCCCAGAGTTATCCAGAATTTGACATGTGTGCTGGCTGTGAGAAAAGATTTAAGTCATGCCACATGGCCCACGAAATCAGGCCATTCATTTCTAATTTGGTCGTCTGTATATTGTAGCTGTTGGCTCAATGTCACAACCAAATTCCCTATAACGTTAGAGGCATAGAAAGGAAAAAAAAACACTGTAAAGGTGTGTCTGGAAAGCATCCCGGGCTTGGGAGTGACTATAAGGAATGACAGTTATGCAAATATGCTGGTAGTTAGGGTCCCGGGGCAGTTTAGAGTGGAGGAACAAGGCCTTTTTCCAATAAATTCCACTGCAGCTTCAAATCTTCAAGGCAGACCAAAGCTTGTCCATCAATAGAAATTTGGTTTATTAATTTTTTGGTAGTATTGACCACAAATTTAACGAGGACATGGGCTTTTTGATGCAGGCCAATTCCAGTGACAGTGGCAGAGGGGATAATGTTTACTGCTGCTAAGGTGCCCATGATTAAATGGCCAACAAATCATTTTTGCGTTAAAGCTGAATACCAGTGTTGAACAAGCTTGGAAAGTGAGACTCGTCCTGATGGATACATATAGGGCTCAGAGCTATTAACAGAAACCCAGACTGAGACACACTAAGAACTAATAAAGAGGAGAAATTTAATTGGTAGAAGTTATATTTATTTACTCAAGACATAAACCCACCCATGGTGGTAGAAATGTTATACTTATTTTCTATTGGTTGGGTTTATAAAGTGGAGGTAATAAAGAGAATGTAGGGAGAAGGAATGCAAATAGTGGCCCATGCAAATTGGTCAGGGAGTCCCATGTTTTGTTAATATGTGTATTTATATAAATTTCATCGTGGCTAACACTATGAGTCAAGAATGGAAGACCTAGGTCTCAAAGATTAACAACCATTTTACATTTTCCTTTATGAGTAGAAATATAGGGCCAGACCAACCTCTGTCTTTCCAAAAAAAAATATTATTCTTACTAGATTGGTCGAAGGATATGGTCTTATTCGAATATTTTGTTTCAAGGTGGCCTCTGGGACCCCAGTCAATTAAAGTCCATGTGGCCTAGCGAATATTATGCTGTCTCTCCGTACCTGGTTGTCCAAGGAATATTATTCCAGCAGTGGTATGAATACTTGAGACTAGAGCAAGCTAGAAGATTAGGAGTGTGAGATAAGTTTGTTTTTGAGGTATATCAAAATTTGTGGCTGAGAAAAATTTTAAATTGTCTGGCCTTGTAGAGGTTTTGAGCTGTACATGTAAATGCCAGTTGATTCTTCATTTGAGACCAGCACATAAGTTACTAAGTTTAGTAACACACCTAAGGAGGTTCTGAAGTAAGCCACCATTGTGGTCTGGTCATATAAAGCCAATGCTCTTGTTCAGCTTGGAAGGGTGGGTTAAGATTGGCTCCTCCCATGTTCTCCATGTCATTATTGCTAATAGGTATATCCCCATCTAGGAGTGTTAAGCTTGTCACATATAGGTGTGTTATGTAGATGAGCATAATCTAAATATTGAGCTTGGCCTGGACAAATGAAGGCAAGGAGAAGAATCAGGGTTACCTGTATCGAATTCCTGTCCGTGATTGAGATCATGGCTATCAGATGCATTTCAGAAGTATATGCAATACCATTGTGTTGTAAGAGGATGCTTGCCTGGTTAGACAGACATTTGTGGCTTCCCAATGTTATATCAGGGACAAAGACTTGCATTTGCGAAGTGGCTTCAGGGTGAAGAGTCAATGAAGAGGGTTCTTCCAAAAAGGGGGGCGTGGTTGCCCATTGAGACTCATTCTCTGGAAGTCCTGGTCATTTGGAAGATATCATGGTGGTCTCCACCATGCCATGTTACAGCTTTACCAACTGAGAGGGAACCCACAGAAGTCCAAGGAAGAACACAGTCCTAAAAGAACACAAGCATATCCTCACCCCAGGTGGAAGTTTAGTGGGCCCAGTCTGTGTGGGCCCCCCTCCAGGGGTTTTGTATAGCACCATAGGATGAGAAGGTTTCTCTGATTTTGAAGAATGTGGCATAGCTGTGGTTAGTCCTTGAGGATTAAGACGTTAAAAGTTAAGAATAATCACAGCACAAAAAGGAGCTGAGGTTGTTATGCAGACAGCCAAGGTATCCCCCCCTATTTTGACATATATTTGAGCTTATTATGTGCTCATTTTACAATTGCTTCACCTTATAGATTAAAAAGGAATGCATAATTCTGACCAAGACTTAAGTAAACAACTCAAAAGGGCATGCTATTCTGTTTTTTTAACCCTATTTGTTAAGATTGTGTTAGTTAATTAATTAATTAATTAATTTATATCTTTAACAAAAATGTTTTTATTTTCATATTTATTTTTACATATCTCTTACTCTTTTATACACAGAATAACTTTCTTTATTTACATTAGCCTAATTACATTTAGCAGAATTTTAAAGCTTAGAGACCTTAGTCTCTAGTGAAAACTTAGTAGTAACATTTGTGAACTCTGCTATATCAGAAATTTTGTAGGTGGCAGACTTATGAAGCACAAATTATATTTTTAATAGATTTTAGTGAGCTTAGGTTTTTTTTTCCATAGAAACCCATAGCACAAATCTATATTTACTAAGCAATGCTTCAGCATTCTATTTGTTGTGGAAGAGACCTCAATATCCAATGGATTTAACTTAATTTATCATTTAAATAAAAACTAAAGTGTAAGGATACCAAAGTCCCGGAAGGGCATTTAAACAATTACCCATGAAAAGTAGAGATAGACAAAGTTAACGGTTCCTTTAAGTTATCCTTTTGCTAACAAATTGGAACACAGATAGCATGAGCTAATTTGACCTTCAGTAAACCTTAGTAGAATGAATGAATATTTATTATTCAATTCTGATCATTTAAAAGAAATGAGCCCTGGGTGTTGTCTGCAAATCAATTTGTCAATCAATTATATTAAAATAAATAAAATGCATGTCTATCCTAATTTTATTTCATTTGTGTCCTCTTAAAAGTTTACCATTGTCACTTTTTTCCTGTGGAAGCAGTGAGGAAATCTGAAGTGAGTGGTGAAAGTCTAAGGGGGATATTTTTTGCTCTTTGACAATGTGGAGGTAGTAGGTAATGCTGCTTGAGACACTGAAGAGCCAGATATGCAGACCTCACCCCAGGTGGTGCAGAAATTGTAGGAGGGGGAAAGGAAGGCAGAAAAACTGAGGTGCCACCAAGTAGCCTGGAGGCAGACAAAGGCACAGAGGGTAGAGAGAGTTCTCATGGTCCCAAAGCCTGTCAGCTCAGATAGATGAGCTGGTACAGATTTTTGTTTTGTTTTGTTTATTTGGTTTTGCACTAGTGGATTAGGCAGACCATGTCAGGCCAGAGAAGACAGGGACATTCGCCAAAGCAAAAGGAGTTTCAGCGGCTGCTAGTGAATATTCCTTAAAGTCTCCATCCGGAGGTACACTAATCAGAGACAATTGGCTCTATTCATTATAGTCATTGCCCCAGGAAATGAATGAGAGAGAAGCTCCTACATAAAGTTAGATATTGGGAGAAACGGGGAGAGACAGAGTCCCCTTCAATAGGGATGGCCTGTGTAGAATATGACACACTATTTTAGTGCATTGTTGTTTGACAATTATTCAAAGCTGGGCTAGCTGCCTTAGTTGGGAATAGTGTCCTGGGCCATAAAATTGTTCAAAAGACACCAGGATAGCAGCATCAAAGTTATGCATGACATGAGTCACACAAGCATATAAAACTCTTGGGCATACACAGCATGGACGGCTGGGGTCAAAATGATTTTCATAAGAGAGCCCCCATCACAGTCAGACATGGAATAAGTGCCACAAATAGTTCCTAAACTGATGATTTTAGAAGGGCTGTGGAGACCATTCAACTGAACTGATTTCTGCAATTCTTTTACTATTTGGGAGAGCAGGACTTCATGGACATATTGCCCATTTTGCCTGACAGTGTGAAATGGCTGGAAGTCACCGGCCTTATGGGCATCCTTAATGTACTTTTGCATTGGGGTGAGGACTTTATCAGCACTAGTCGTTGAGGTTTCTGGACGCTCAATATCTTCTAACCCTTTTGAGTCGGGGGAGGAGTATCTTTTGGCTGTAAAGGCACCAAAGGCACAGGCTGACTATAAAAGCTTAGTTTATTCCCCTCTCTTTTGGGTATTTCTACATCTTCATATACATCGTCTGAATTCAAGGGGAGAAGGGCAGAATGGACAAGGGACTCAGTGAGGATTACCTCGGGGTTGGGGCATTAGCCTCCTCAGAATGTTGAGCTTTTAATGTTTTCTGTACTCATTCCCAGATATCCAGATCATAAGTTCCTTGTTTGGGGAACCAAGTGCATTGTTGCTTGTTAATCATTTATAACTTAAGGAGTGCTCTCTGATTGAGTATATTGGTGAACCTATCCCAATGATTGTAAAATATGAATGTTATTATTTCTGCTCTGGGGATAGGAAGTCTCCCATAAAAATTCTCCCAAAAGTCCCATGGCAGAAAATCCTAATATAGTTTCACTTTTCTCTGCCCTCGTCAGGGATTGAGGTCTGATGCAATTTTTGTAGAGATCTTTAGTCATTCTGCAGAGTTCTGCTGTTCTTGAGTTGTGTCAGCTTCTGGCCCTGTTCACTTCTAATCACGTTGACTTCTAGTCACATCAGGGTCACCATCTGTCACAGACTTTGAGTCTGGAGTTCTCTCTTGTCCTAAATTTTCCCTCCTCATTTTTCTTTCTTTCTTTTTTTACTTTCTTTATTTATTATGAATAGAGAGAGAGAAGGAGTGGGGGTGGGGCAGAGAGAGAGGCAGATAGAGGACCCTACGTGGGCTCTGTGCTGACAGCAGAGAGCCCAATGCAAGGCTCAAACCTATAAACCACGAGATCATGATCTGAGTTGAAGTCAAATGCCCAATGCAATGAGCGCCCCAGGCAACCCTAAGTTTTCTCTCAGTAAATAATCAACATTACTTTAGGATACAATTACTTCTTTGTTTCCTCAAGAAAAAGTACATCTTCTTTTCTTTTACTGAAAGCAAAGGTTGTGTCCTGGTGATGAAATGACAATTCAACACTTCAGGATATTTTGTTGGTGTGGCCAAGATTATTTACATTAATAACTCCTTTTTTCTGGAAAACTCAATGGAAGCCACAGGCACAAAATCAGTGATTTGCAGAGACAACAGTGGGAAAGGAAAGCAGGAACAAAAAATCAAGCTAATTCTGACTCAGCAACAAGCCACCTGCTCCCTCTGCCCACTGTGCCTGCACCATAACCCCAGATGACGTGTTTGCTATTCAAGGTGTCAGGAGAAAGGGACTGGGTTTTCATTTAGTAGTTAATTCTGGGGACCTCAGTCCAAGGACACCTTGTGCCTTGTGCCAGCAGTGCACGGTTGAGTGTGAGGAAGAGACAGGCTTAAAGCTAAGGTCCTAAATTTGTGATGCTCCTCCATGATCCTTCTCCTCATGCGTGCTTGGCCGTGGTGGGATTACGGTTCTGAAAGCTCAGAACTGTTAGAGCCCTGAGGAAGCCATGGGTTCCCTGGAGCCCTGGTCATGGCCAAATATCTTTCATCCTGAGGATGGAGTCTCCATGATGGTGGACAGGTCGAGAGCTGTCACCACACCCCATCTCCAAATCCTATTTCCTGAGATTTCCTTTGGCCCCTTCACTGACTGCACTGAGGGCAAGGAGTCCAGGTCCTGGTGCTGATGCTGCCTGTGCTGTAAATTCCATAAGGACCGTTCTGGGTGTGTTAGGGGGTGCTGTAGGTGGAGGAGTGATGAGGGGCAAAGGACAAACCTGGTTCTAGGCGTGTGAGCCTCTTATTTTGGCTCAGTGCTGCCACAACCCCTTTCTTCTAGAAGAGGACAGCAGGAGCCAGAGGCTCCAGTGCAGATCTTAGTATGTGAGCAGGCTGCCCCGCCCCAGAAACCCCTCACTTACAGCTGCACAGTTGCCTGGTCTCAGCCCCACTGAGGCTGCAGAGCCACAAGGCATCCAAGACGTTTCTTAAATGATCACTTGGTTGAAGAGATGTAGGAGCAGATATGGGGACAGGGAGGGAAAATTCAACTTGTATAAAAAAAGGCAGTGGAGTAGTTAAAATAGGTACCTGTTGATTTCAGAAGTTGAGAAGCCAGTTAACCTACCATTCCACCCACTTTTATCCCGAGCTCTTTATGCTCAGTGGCTTACGTTGGAGGAAGCTGAATGCCTGCGGCATGGGGACATGCCTGCTCCTGGGCTGTCTTGTCTGGAGACAGAGACTTCTCCAACCTCATGTTGTGTCTTCAGTATTCTCACAGCCATCCTGGCTGGAAGAACTTCCCTTACAGCTTCCAAATCCACCTGCAAAGCAAAGAGGTTGTGTCCTGTATGGTCACCATGTGCTCCGCAGAATTTTGGGCAGAAGTAATTCCTGCATCCCCCAAGGCCAGCCACACAGAGGTTCAGGGTGCCCTGGGGGTGACCTATCTGGTAAGCACTTCTGCCCCTGAACCAGTGGCCTAAGTGAGCCATTATGCAGAGAAGTCCATACAGAAGGCTGAAGTCGCTCAGGATGCAGAAGCTGAAGGTTGGGAAACAGAGCCCAAAGTGGGACCCAAGGATACCAGTGACCAGAACACCTCACCTGTTGCCCTAAGGAGCATGGGCTGGTAGGTGACCATGGGCAGTGCCTACTTGATGTCTGTGTGAGGAACCCGGAGTCTGAAATGTGCCCCATATATGTGGTCCTGGGCCTTTCAGAGCTGTGGCTTTACTCCCCACCCCCTACCATGGTCCTCACCTGAGGCTCCATCTGCCCTGAGTCTCATATCCATTTGGATTTAATGCATGGTTTACCCAACAACAAATCAATCCCACTCTGGGTTCAGGGTAGTTCTCTATCCTGTTCACAAGGACAATGCGTGAAGGCATTTAATAAAGATTGTGAGGTTAGTGGAGCCCTTGAATGAAGAGCTACTGTTCAGGTATTACTCCATATTGCATAGAACTAGATTCTATTAGACTGTATCTTTCAATTATAGCTCAGGGGCTGGATGTAGAGTGCTAAGTGATGGATTAGTTTGTGGAGGGAGACCTACCCTGAGCGGCTTACTAGGGAATGTGAATGTCCCAAGCACATGGATGTGGTGAGGAGCACTCCAGGGGAAATAGATAGTGACAGAGTGGGTGACTGCAGGATTGGGGGACCCTGTTGGGTAGAGTCAAACAAGTAACATGTGTCTTGGAATCCACATGGCCACGGTTCAGGGCCAGGGTGGAATACATGGGATTTTCTCAGCTTTCACTC
>NW_026057715.1:0-2711 GCF_023721935.1 Panthera uncia
CCAAAACCAGGCTCCCACTGTGCCTCCCCTTCTCCTGGTTTCTGCCCCCCAAGAGGCCATCACTTTGAACTCTGTCAAGCATTTCTTCTGGTCTTCACCTCGATATTTCCAGATGACAGGCTTGTGATATTATTCCTGACTTTACTGCCTTAAATATCACATAGCGACTTTTTTTTAAATTTTTTAATGTTTATTTATCTTTTTGAGACAGAGAGAGACAGAGCATGAATGGGGGAGGGTCAGAGAGAGAGAGGGAGACACAGAATCCAAAACAGGCTCCAGGCTCCGAGCTGTCGGCACAGAGCCCGACGCGGGGCTCGAACTCACGGACGGTGAGATCATGACCTGAGCCGAAGTCGGACGCTCAACCAACTGAGCCACCCAAGCGCCCCTCACATAGTGACTTTCTAGCTGAGGAATGGTCCTTCTTAATTCTCTGCAGTCCCCCAATATATTTTATCACCATCCTAGTGCAATCCCTAATCAGTCTGTACTTTACCATGACTACACAAAATACCATTTATTGTTGAGGGCCTCTTTTTTGTTTGTTTTTTAATGATTGGATATACCTAGAGTTTTCTTTTTTGGGTTAAACAGATCGAATGGGACCTTAGTAGGCTGAACACGTACTTTTGTCCTAGACAGCCTGCAGTCAATTGGCCACGCCTAAGATCCCTGCAGACCTGACCATTCTGATTCCACTTGGCCTTGCTGTCCATCATGGTAACTGTATGGCCTCTGGGGCCAAGTGTTATTGTGCGGCCTCTGCTATACTCTAGGACCCCATTTCTTCTTTCCTTCTGAAATCAGAAAGTCCGTTTCAATCGTAGAATTTTCCTCCCATGTCTCTGGCTTACAGAGTGCTCTTCAAAGATGCTAGGTCTGCCTTGACTGATGGGATTCTCAGTGCATTTCCCAGTCCTTGGAGATGCTGTGTTCTTCTGAACCTCTCCAGAGAACATGCTGGGGTGGTGGATGAGCTGTCTGAATATTCTCCCTAAATCCCTGGATTTCTTCCTCTAGATGAAACCAGAAAGTTCTCGGCATTCAACCTCATTTACCCTGTAGCACCACTGAGTTCAGGTTCAGCTAATCGACTGGGCAAACATTTAGAACCACTCCTGGATTTTCAACTAGCACCTAGCTGGCAGAATATGGATAAGTGAACACAGATGGATTGGTCTGATGTACACTTATGCTCCTCCCTTCCAGGAGGAACATGCTCAGAGTCCATTCCCACACAGATTCTATAGGCTTTTGTTCATGTAAATTAGTTAAAGCCTTTAGATTATTTTGGCATGTCAGTTTCCCCTTAGGGTTTGACTTGGCAGCTGGGGACCCTGCGGGGTGTGCTGTTGAGGAGTGGGACGGTAGGTGTAGAGACTGGCTCTCGCCTTACAACTGTGTACAAGTTTATAAGAGGGATCTTTAATTTTAATTTTAGACAGAAAGAGGGAGCACAAGCAGGGGAGAGGGGTAGAGGGAGAGAGAGAAAGAAAGAGAGAGACAGAGACAGACAGACAGAAACGCAAGCAAGTTCCATGCTCAGCATGGAGCCGGACATGGGGCTCAGTCTCGGCACCACAAAATCACAACCTGAGCTGAAATCAAGAGTCAGGTGCTTAACCGACTGAGCCACCCAGGTGTCCTATAACAGGGATATTTAGACAGCAGCAGCCTTCTCAGCCTGGAGGAAAAAGTTCTCATTATGCTAACAAGGGAGGCTTGGCATGTTCTGTCGGCCTGAAGTACTCTGAAATATCTAAATCTTCCCATATCTCCTTATCACAATTCTTAAGATGCACTCTTTCCGATATAATTATTTAACAAATAAGAGACCATGGATATAAAATTTTTTATCTTAAATGTAGAGCTGTATAAATGAATATATATACAATACATATATAGACACAGAATATATACAAATTATATACACACACACATATATATATATATGCATATATAAAGATACGTACATACAAAAAGATTAGCGTACAGGAGTGTTCCGCTATCTGAAAGTAGAAAGCAGAGCGTTCCTAGGAAAACTTTGCAAGCCAAAGTGGTGTAAAGCAAAAAAGCAATTACCATTCATTTGAGCGGAAAATTTTTTGAACATTCCCAGATCCCCAAAAGAACCTTTCTTAGACTTTTCTGATGCCGGGGACACATCTTGCTAACAGATGCACAGATTACATTGAGATAAAGCACAAAGGCTCCCAGACACTGTTCAGAGCTGTGGCATCTTGATGCTGAGAGGCTGTGTGTGGTTCCCAGGGAAGGAGCCTGGAGGGGCTGCTCCAAGTGAGTTCTGCCTCTGTAACTAACAGCCCCTGCAAAACAAACACTGAGTGCCTTTTTTCTGTAAAAGCAAAAATCCTCTTTGGATTTCTTTTGGTTAGCGAAAACAGGTACTAATGTAGGTCTTTCGCAAAAGCCAAGTGCTGTAAGGCGAACTCTTGAAAAGCAGGGGATATCTGTACCTATATGTGTGTGCATGCGTGTGTGTGTTCTGGAAAAGCAGGGGATATCTGTACCTATATGTGTGTGCATGTGTGTGTGTGTATTCTGGAAAAGCAGGGGATATCTGTACCTATATGTGTGTGCATGCGTGTGTGTGTATTCTGGAAAAGCAGGGGATATCTGTACATATATGTGTGTGCATGTGTGTGTGTGTATTCTGGAAAAGCAGGGGATATCTGTACCTATATGTG
>NW_026057715.1:2721-16664 GCF_023721935.1 Panthera uncia
TGTGTGTGCATGCGTGTGTGTGTATTCTGGAAAAGCAGGGGATATCTTACATATATGTGTGTGTGTGTGTGTGTGTGTGTGTGTGTGTGTATTCTGGAAAAGCAGGGGATACCTGTACCTATATATGTGTGCATGTGTGTGTGTGCATTCTGGAAAAGCAGGGGATATCTATACATATGTGTGTGCATGTGTGTGTGTGTGTATTCTGGAAAAGCAGAGGATATCTCTACCTATATGTATGTGCATGTGTGTGTGTGTGTGTGTGTGTGTGTGTGTGTATTCTGGAAAAGCAGGGGATATCTGTACGTGTGTGTGTGTATTCTGTACTACTATGGCCCAGAACAAGATCTAAGATAGAACATTTCCAGCACCCCCTAAGGCTTCCTCACGCCCCCTCTCAGGCAACAGTCCCTACCCGAGGTAATGAATCTCCTGACTACTACCAGCATAGATTAATTTTGTTTCTTCTTGAACTTCACGTAAATGGAGTATTATTACCTTGGGTCTGGCTTCTTTTGCTCAACATTACATCTGTGAGATTCATTCGCATGTTTTTGCATTTAGCATTAGTTTGCTCTTTTCCATCACTGCGTAGTGTTCCACAGAACATATGTGAATTTATTTATCAGTGCTATGGCCGATGGGCTTTTGGAATGTTCCCAGTTTGGACATACTGTGAAAAAATTTGCTATGAACTGTACATTTTTTTAAAGTAAGCTCTGTGGCCAAGGTGAGACTAGAACTTACGACCCCAAAACCAACAGCCGCGTGTTCCACTAACTGAACCAACCAGGCGCCCCTTATGTGTCTTTCGGTGGACAGATTTCTGTTGGGTATTTCTCTTCTGTTAGATATATACTCGGGAAGGGAATTGCTGATTCATAAGGTAGACGTACATTGGCTTCAGTAAATACTGCCAAAGCGTTTTTCCGAGTGATTTTACCAATTACACCCCCACCAGAAGGGACGGGAATTCTAGCTGCTCGACGTCCTCAGACACACTTGGCATCCTCAGTCTCTTTAATTTTAGCCACACTAGGGAGGATTGGTAGTATCTCGCGTGGTTTTAATTTTCATTTCTTTTTTTAAATTTTTCTAAATGTTTATTATTCTTGAGAGAGACAGAGACAGAGTGTAAGCAGGGGAGGGGCAGAGAGAGAGAAGGAGACACAGAATTGGAAACAGGCTCCAGGCTTTGAGCTGCCAGCACAGAGCCTGCCGCAGGGCTCGAACTCACAGATTGTGAGATCGTGACCTGAACCAAAGTCGATGCTTAACCAACTGAGCCACCCAGACACCCCTGCTTTTCATTTCTTTGATGACTAATGGTGTTGAGCACTTTTCCTATGCTTGTTGGTCATTTGGATGCCTTTCGGGCATGTCTCTGTGTGTGCGTGCATGTGTGTGCACGCTTGTGTGAAGGCTGTGCGCTTAACCAGCGTTGTATGTGACAATTTGCATTCTCAGACTTCTATTTTGATTATTGGCTCCTTCATCTCTTTGGCTGCAAGAGGTGAGAGATTCTTTATAGCTCAGTCATAGAAGGCTCTGACTGTCTGGCCATGTCTTGGGCCAACAAATTATGACTCTGAGCTTACCATCTTGTTTCTCTAAGTGCTCTAGTACCGTTAGAAGTTACTGCACCTCTGGGGTGCCTGGGTGGCTCAGTTGGTTAAGCATCCGACTTCGGCTCAAGTCATGATTTCACGGTTCGTGAGTTTGAGCCCCGCATTGGGCTCTGATAGCTTGGAGCCTGGAGCCTGCTTTGGATTCTCTCTCTCTGCCCCCCTCCTGCTCACGCTCTCTCTCTCTCAAAAATAAATAAACATTAAAAAAAAAAAAGAAGCCACTCCACTTCTCATACTTGTTTTACTCATGCTTTTGTGTAGTTCCACAGCAGCGAACATTTGGTCCCGAGAGCCTGGCTTTCAACGGGAGCTTCAAACACAGACTTGAAGGTTTCCAAGGTCTATCTGCTTTACTCAGGGCTGGATGGAGGCAGGTAGACCCACTCTGTAGGCTAGTAATAGTTTGGTGTCTCTTTAAATGACTATTCTTTTAAAGAACATATTTTGAGGTATAATTCACATGCCACACATTTCACCCATAGTATCTTCACTGAGTTGTGCAGCCATCAACCACAATCTAAGGTCTGGATGTTTTTGTCACTCATAAAGAAATCCTGCACTTGCTGAGTCTCTCCCCATGCATTTGGTGCTGTATCTAAGAAACCTTGCCTGAGTCAAGCTCATGAATATACTCCCATCTTGTTAGAGTTTTATAGTTTTAGCTCTTACACTAGGTGTTTGGTTCATTTTGAGTTAACTTTTATATATGGCGTGAGGTAGGGGTCCACTTCATTCTTTTACATGTGGATGTCCAGTTGTCCCAACATTAAATAAATATTCCTCAAATATTTCTCAACATTCATTCAGGGGGGATTTTTGTGGATAAGTATGGGCCTGTTAGTGACAGCATCCCACCTCTCCTGTTCTAAGCAGTTCAGCTCCGCCCAAATTTGCAACCTTCCTTTGGCAAAGCAAAAGTCCACAGTTCAGCAGACCCAGCCTGTCCTAAAGCCAGGTTGAATCATAAGAAGTGATTACATGATCATAACCTCACTCCAAGTGATCTACCAAAGTGTGATTTCCAGTCTCATACTGAGATTTGGTAAGACTCAGTTTTCTTCTCTGGCTTTCTTTCTCTTCTCTCATTGTTTCTTGGCGTTTTGTTGCTTCAGTAGCTGAGCTGTTTGAATCTCGAACCTGACGCTGACCGAATGACTCCCATAAGCAGTAGGAAGCATGATTCAAACACCTTCCAGGGTGATAGAAGAGTGTCCCCGGCAAAGAGAGCACTCGTGCCAAGGAAAGCAAACCATTGCAGCTTTGGAGAGAGGGCAGGGACCTTCAGGGTGGTGTATATAGCTGGAGAGACTAGGAACTGGGTAAGGACCGTCCTTCAGGATTGTGTACGTGGAAAGGGAGGCTCGTGAACGAATGTGTAGTGTTCCTTTCCATCTCCAAGCACCTAGTTTGGTCTAGATCAAGTGTGGGTCAGATAATCATCTTATTAGAGAGATTCTCTGGGCTCTGGATGCCACATTCTGCCCCTCCATTTTCACATCTGTAAGACCAATACTTGACATGTATCAGCTTCAAAGCCTGGGAAATTCCTGTCTCCCTTCTTCCATCGGCTACACTCTTTTCTATCCCTCTGGGACCGGGCTTGTTCCCACCTTTGAGTCTTTGCACTAGCTGCCACCTGTGCCTGAAATGTTCTCCCCTAGTGTTTAACCTGGCTGGCACCTACTTATCCTTGAGGGCTCAGTTAAATGTCTTTACGCCTAAGAAGCCTCTGACCACCTGTGCTCATCCTGGGTCTCCTTGCCTCCAGATCCTCTTTTTGTCCCTCCCCCTCTCTGTTTTGTCTCCCAGAGGGCTGGCTTCCAGCAGAGGTCAGTCACTGGGGGCACCAGCAGGAGACTGGGAGTCCAGGGGAACAGTCAGGAAATGATTCCCCCTCCCCTCTGTCCCAGGTAGCTTCCTATGGTCAATGGCTCTCTGTGGTTCCAGCTTCCACATAAGTGACCTCATGGTTTGGAGAGCAACCCTTCTCCCGTTGCCCCAGCAGCCCAGGCATGGAAACGACTTCCTGCCAGGATCCAGCTTGCTTGACTCTTTCCTGTCTGGCCCTCAGCTCCCTTCATCACCCACGGAAAATATTCTCTGGTTTTTATGGTTAGACCCTAACTGATATCCCTCCCAAGCTGAAGTGACTCCCAAATTTTTGTTCAATTCAAGGGACACGGAGACTTTCTCCTCAAGCCACCCCTCGGGATTGAGGGTTCCTTCTTCCCAGGTTCTTTCTGATTCTGGCAGGGTTCTGATGGTCAGTCATTAGGAGTCTGGCCTTCACCTGTGTGCTTTTCCTTGCGAGCCGACCTGGGGTAGGTGAGTTACCCTGGCTCGTGGGACATGGAGGGGTGTTCCTCACTGGGCTCCCCTGCTTCATGGCGATCTGGGCTGCTCAGCTCTACTCATATGGATTTGCCTAGAGCCAACAAGCTGGGGTCAGGCTTGTGGACCTGCAGCCCCTAAGGGCAGGACAAGGTGTCAGCTGTCCCTGCCCTAGGCTGGCAGTGTCACTCTACATTGGGCAGGTGACTCACGGAGCTTCTTGCCCACTCTTAATCCAGGTACTGAGCTTGTCTTTGTGCTAAGGTTGCAGTCCCTTGGGGATTGCCTGTCTGATGCAGATTCATGCTGTCCTGTGTCCCCCAGGTAAGTAGCTGGCTCTGGGTAGAAGCCACCTCATGAGTTGCTGGAAGACTAAATTTCCCATAATGCCTGATACTTATTTAGGGCTTCGTCCTGTTGGACGTTCTGGGATTGTCATCAGGTTTCCTAGAATGTGCTGGCCCTTTGCTCAGCTCTTTGCAGATGACATCTCATTTCATCTCATTTAATCCTCACGGCCACCCTGTGGTGCAGACGTGGTTATCACCTCCATCTTGCTGATGATGGAATCGGTTCCCAGGGGGAAGCCACCTGCCCAAAGTCTACTAGCATGTAAGAAACTAAGCTAGAAGTAGGTTCTACCTGAACCTGTCTGGGGCGGGAGTAGGTGGGAGTCTCTCCAAAACCAAGGACTTTGCCATCTTGTTTGGAATCACACAGCAGAAGGCCTTGTCTAGCTCTTTCTCCCCTCACCCACCATTTTACAGGTGGGATTCCTGAGGCCTCTAGAAATTACAGGATTAGCCCCATGCCCTCCTCAAATCCAGGCTCTTCCTGTTGCCCCTTCTAGATTTTGTTTTAACGTTTATTTATTTTTGAGAGACAGAGAGAGACAGAGCGTGAGGAAGGGAGGGACAGAGAGAGAGGGAGACACAGAATCCGAATCAGGCTCCAGGCTCTGAGCTGTCAGCACGGAGCCCGACATGGGGCTCGAACCCACGAACCCTAAGATCATGATCTGATCGGGAGTCGGATGCTTAACCGACTGAGCCACCCAGGGACCCCGTGACCCTGCCTAGATTTTTAAGCCCCCGGAGCCTGAGGGAGATGGGACGGGGGTGGGGGCATTGACTCTTGATGGGAGAGGGAAAGGCGGGGAGGCCTCAAGCAAGAAGAATGTGGGGCAGGGCTGGCCAAGAAGCAGCAGCAGCAGACTCCCTGCTGGCCCTCCTTCTTGAAACAGGAAGAGAAGGCTCTGGGTCACAGCACTGAGGTGGGCGTAAGCCCACAGGAGGCCACAGCTGACACCCCAGAGGTGGGGCAGCTGCAAAACGGTGTCAGCAGGTGGGTCAGCAGGTGACTGGCGAGACCTGGGAAGACCACACAGGGAGGGTAGGGAGAGGGTGGGGATGGGATGTGCCTGGACACCAAGCGAGGGTGACGTAGACAGAGAACCTTCCAGTGAAGCATTTAAATCTCTGGCAGAGAGCAGAGACACAGCCTGAGGAGAGATGAGCCCGTGCTCTGAGGCAGTGGAACTGACTCATAACTGAAGCCTGAGGTCCGGATTGTGTCCCTGCTTCACCTCCAGGTTTGCTGAGTCATCTGGAGACTTTGGACCCCAGGATTCTCCATCCGTGAAGGAGGGAAGGTGGGTGACAGGGTTTCCAGGGCCTCTCAACCCCGATCCTTGCTGATGGTCATTTCTAACAGGAATCTGACTTCTCCCCATGTGTCTGCCATGCGGGTGACCTAGGAGGGCTCATTCTCTGGGCTTGGGAGGCTTAGGCTGAGCGGGCAGGGAGGCTGAGGTGTGGAGGGACAGCCCCTGAGCTCCGGGCTGAGGTCTGATGTTCCTTCAGGGATTTACCAGAAGCTCAGGACACCATAGATCCCAGTGCCCTGGGCTGTGCCTGAGGACGCAGGTTGAGAGGGAAACCAGGTGAGTCCGGGTGTGGAGTGGGGACTGTGGGTGTGGCCCTAAGTGCTGAGTCAGGACTCTGTCTGCAGGCTGCCCTCACTTCAGTCTCAGGGATGTGTGGCCAACAGCAGGTCCAGTGGCAGCTCTAGGGAGTTCAGGTGCCAGTCCTAGCTCAGCCACCGACTTCTTGGTGACCGTGCGTGAGTCTCCTCCTTTCTCTGAGCCTCTTGTCCCTGTGTGTACAATGGGGTTGTTGGATGAGATCATCTCTTGGGCCCCAGCTCTGAGTCTCATAATCTGAAGATCTTGAACTCCTCGATTATCTTTCCTGTGCCTCTGTTTTCTCACCTGTGAATGGGGACATGTGTGTGAAGGAGCCCGGGAGAGGACGCCAGCCCTCTATTCCATACACATGATGTGTGCCTCTTGCTTGGGCTTCCTTTGTCTCTGAAGAGCCCAGGCCAGTGGCCCATGCTACAGATGGGAAAATTTACCAGGGCGCCATGGGGGTCTTTGTGGCAAAAAGGAGGGCCGAGGACTGGCTGGCTTGGGAACACTGGCCCCTGGGACTTGCAGGGAGCTGGGAAAAGGGAGGAGGCCAGGTCCTTAGAGCAAAATCTTTCCAGAACTCCGGAACTGTGCCTGATGGAGGGATCTGTTGAAGGGTCGGGCACCAGCACCCCCCTTGGGAAGCCGAAGGAGAGTCAAGGACCCCCTGGAAGCGTGTGGCCAAAGGAGCTCATCGCACTGGAGCCTGGGGAATCTGCCTGGCAGGTGGCCCTGAAGAAGATCCAGGAGCTATCGGATTCAGTAGGAGGGAGAAGGAGGGAAAAGGAGGGAGAGGGAGGGGAGGGAGGGGGAGGGAGGGGTGGAAGAGAGTGAGGAGCAGAGAAGGGGAGTCTCAGTCCCTACTTTGGTGGACAAGAAATAAGACTTTCAATTTCGTGGTTTTATAGGTCAGTTTACTAGGACTTACTCCAAGCCTCAGCTCTGCTGGGGGTCAGTCAGGAAATAGTTTTCTCTGTGCCCTTCTTGCACCTCCCATCATCACGTGGAATTTTATCCAGCGCCAGGCTCCTTAGTTGAGGGTTGGAGCCGTTTCGTCCTCACTTTGATCTACAAAGACTATTGCCCTCATGTCTCCCGTTTAATTTTTTTTTAATGTTTATTTATTTTTGGGGGAGAGAGAGAGAGAGAGAGACAGAACATGAGCAGGGGAGGGGCAGGCAGAGAGACAGAGACTCAGAATCGGAAGCAGGCTCCAGGCTCTGAGCCGTCAGCACAGAGCCCTACGCGGGGCTCTAACTCACGGACCGTGAGACCATGACCTGAGCCGAAGTCGGACACTTCACTGACTGAGCCACCCAGGAGCCCCTTGTCTCCCTGTTTAAAGAGTTAGAAGATCTGGAGTCAGGGGTCGCCTGGGTGGTTCAGTCGGTGAAGCGTCCAACTCTTAGCTTCGGCTCAGGTCAAGATCTCTCGGTTCATGAGATCGAGCCCTGTGTCGGGCTCTGCGCCGACAGTGCGGAGCCTGATTGGGATTCTCTCTCCCTCTCTCTCTGTTCCTCCCCCACTCATTCTCTCTCTCTCTCTCTCTCAAAATAAATAAATAAACTTAAAAAAAAAAAAGACCTGGGGTCAAATCCTGTTTGTACTTGCTGCATGACCTTGAACCAGTGACTTTGTGTTTCCGAGCCCGTTTCCCCCTCTCTAAAATGGTGGCGCCACATAGTACTTACCACGTAGAGTCGTCGTGAAAGTGAAGTGAGTGCCCGCTACCCAGCCTCCCTGCCCTCCTTCCCTGCCCTGCCAGGACCACCGAGACCCCTTCATGGTAGCCGACCTGGGTGTGCTGGCCAGCCGTCACCGGGCCTTCTGCCAGGCCCTGCCGCAGGTCTCGCCCTTCTACGCAGTAAAGTGCAACAGCAGTGTGTGGGTGCTGCGTGTTCTGGACACCCTGGGCACCGGCTTCGACTGCGCCAGCCAGGTGAGCCTGTGTCCCCTGCTGCCGTCACAGGCCTGACACTTCCTGGGGGAAAGGCCAGCCGCTAGGGAGCTGGGGCTGGGGACTGCGGCACCTAGAACCCTGGCTGACACCTGTCTTTGAGGGAATCAATGAATGAACCACGGGTGGTCGGCCTTCCACTGGGCCATGCGACCCGGCAGGCAACCAGTGAGTGGAGGGACCACAGGCTGTGGGTTCACGGGCACAACCATGTCACCTGAACCCCGGGTTCTTCCTCTTTAAACTGGGACCAAGTGCGCTTTGCTCGGAGTCGTCTAGGAGCCTCAATAGCACATATGTGCCCAGCGCGGTGCCGGGTGCAGAGGACGGGTTCAGTCAAGGGCAGCCCCTTGCGGGGGGAGGGGCGGCGAGCCAGCTCCTGGCTCAGTCACCCTTGCCAGGTGGAGCTGGATCAAGTGCTGGGCCTGGGCGTGGCCCCCTCACGCATCATCTACGCCAACCCCTGCAAGCCTGTCTCCCACATCCAGTATGCTGCCCGCCACGGGGTGCAGCTCCTGACCTTCGACAGCGAGGAGGAGCTGACCAAGGTGGCCCAGCACTACCCTGGGGCCAGGTGAGACCAGCGGGGGGGGGGGGTGCAAGCAGGCGGAGACAGGCGGAGCAAGGACCAGCTGGCCTGGGGCCCCTGCCAGGGGAGTTGGGCCTCCTCCGCAACCAGATGAAGGTGGTCCCATGGGGTGACTTGGGAGAGAGACTCAAGCAGCAAAGTCTAAGAATTTGAGTCAGTGGGCCCAATGCCTTCCCTGGTGCACACTGGTGCCACAAAAAAAAAAAAAAAAAAAAAGCACTGCTTATGTCTGCGTAGACACTGGGCAAAGCCTGGCATTAGGAGGTCTTTAGGCATTAGGCATTAGGACCTTAATGAAAAAAGCACTCACATCAGAGTCAGGGAGACCTGGGCTCACGTCTCAGCTTCATTTGCACATGCCGTGTGGTCTTGGGAAAGTTATCTAACGTCTCTGATCCTGTAGCATGGAGACCCACAGAAGGTGTATTTATAATTTTATTGCTTTCCTGCTTCTTCTTACCTGAGCAAAAGTCTGTAAGTGGTGAGTGTTTTAGCTCCTTGGCATTTTGTGGCTGGACAGTCCAGAGGAACTAGGCAGGGGCGGGTGGGAACGTGGAGAGAGACTGGGGGGCGGGGGCGGGATGATAAACCATCCAGGCCTCGGGACTCGTGTGTGTAAGAACCCTTGGCATCTCTCACAACCCTCTCCCAGGCTGGTCCTCCGGCTGTTGACCGAGGACAGCGAGAGCATCTTTCCCCTGAGCGCCAAGTTCGGGGCAAGCCTGGAAGCATGTGAACGTCTGCTCAAGTCTGCCAGGGACCTGGGCTTGGCTGTGGTCGGAACCAGGTGAGAGCACTGGTTTTCCCTGCCTGGGAAGCACACTCTAAATCTCCAAGGCACTTGCCTTGGGTGCAAAATTTAAGGGGGGCGTCAAAACACCTTTAATACAATATATTTTTTTTTAAACATCAAAATTAATGCAAAAAATCCACGATGAGGAAAGTATCAAAATTTAAACTTAAAACTTCTGTATTTCATTCGTTGTGCATGTGTTTGCATCAATCTTGCTTTGATCAGTCGGTCAAGTGTCCAACCTTGGCTCGGGTCATGATCTCACAGGTCCGGAGTTCGAGCCCCGCGCGGGGCGCTGTGCTGACGGCTCAGAGCCTGGAGCCTGCTTCGATTTCTGTGTCTCCCTCTCTCTCTGCCCCTCCCCTGCTCACGCTCTGTCTCCGTCTCTCTCTCAAAAATGAATGACTGTTAAAAAAAATTGAAGAGAAATTGAAAAAAAAATCGCATTCAATGTTATTTATCTTGATGGCTTAGTGTTCAGGCACTGCCTTAAATTTTGCACCTGAGGAGAGGGCCTGGCTCGCCTCACCCTACCTGGCCCTGATTGGTCCCCCAGCCCGCCCTGCGATTTGGGGTTCTGTTCACAGAAGGGGAGCCCCGCAGCGGGGGCGCTGGGAGGCGGCAGCTGAGAGAAGTGACTGCCGCACAACCTCGAGCTCCCCGACTCCGGGCCTGTCGCGTGCAATGCATGTGTCCCTGGGGACACGCACGTGTATGTCCCAGGTTGCACGTTTCTGTGGGCCGGTGTAGTCACACGTGTCTTGCTGTGTGTAGATGCGTGCCGGTCTCCACATCTTACCCCCGTTGGTGTTTCTGAACGTCTCTCTTCTTACTGACCCTTGTGTTTCCATGTGTGGTTCCCCACGTGTCATTTGACACGTGTCCAGCTTCCACGTGGGCTCGAACTGCCAAACACCGCACAACTTCAGGCAGGCCATCGCTGACTGCCGGCGTGTATTTGAGATGGGCCGAGCGTTCGGGCATGACATGAGCCTCCTGGACATCGGAGGGGGCTTCCCCGGAGGGGAAGGCTGTGAGCCTCAGTTTGAGGAGGTCAGAGAGGAGGACGAGAGGGAAACTGGGCTGGGTCCAGGGGACAGTGGGTGTGTGTGTTTGTGTGTAGGGCGATTTCTTGGAACTGAGTCACGTGCATGCATGTGGCTGGGGTTTGTCTTGATTGCCGTGGTTCCAAATTCAGACATCTCAGAGCGCTAGACTTGCTGTGTGTCCTTGGACAAGTCCCTTCCCCTCTCTGGGCCTCCGTTTCTGTTTCCTTGCTGGCCAAGTGGGGACGATAACACTTTCCACAGTGCTGTTATGGGAATGGAGGGGGATGATGCAGGTAAAGCCCCCACATAGGGACTGGTCACATTAGGGTCTCTCTGTCCCTGTAGATGGCGAGAGTGATCAATGTCGCCCTGGCCCAGGACTTCCCCGAGGGGAGTGGTGTTGAGATCATCGCGGAGCCTGGACGCTTCTATGCGGCGTCTGTCTGCATGGCTGCCGTCAACATCATTGCCAAGAAGGCTGTGCTGGAGTCTGGTGTGTGGGCCAGCACTGGGTGGGGAGGGCACTGTCCAGATGTTCCCAGGCCCTGGGGGGGAGAGGACGGACAGGGGGTCTGGGCTGCACCCCTGGTGCCTAATGGGAGTAGAAATGAACCTGTTAACATCACTATCGTGCTGTTCTCAAATAGACTGGGAGGTAGAGAACCAAGGCGAAGCCTCTACTCTTCCTGAGCGGTCAGTGAATGCGTATTGTGTTTACGGAGGCAAAGTCACGGGCTACAGCTCGTGAGGTCACAGACACCCCTGTGCTGCTGTGCCTCTGAAATTCTTCGAGCAAGAGCCTTCTAGCAGGTGCAGACCCCTGCAACGAAAAACATACCGAGTAAAGACAAATTCTCGTTTATTTATTTATTTCTGAGAGAGAGAGAGAGAGAGAGAGGGAGGGAGAGCAAGTGGGGGGAGGGCAGAAAGAGAGGGGAAGAGAGAGTCCCAAGCAGGCTCTGCGCTGACAGGGCGGAGCCTGCCTGGGATTCTCTCTCTCTCTCTCTCTGGCCCTCCCCCACCCGCTATCTCAAAATAAATAAATAAATTACAAATTAAAAAAAAAAAACAAAAACAGAGGTCAGTATACAATCCCGAGTTTAGATTCAAGGAAGCAATACTCTGCGGCCAGACTAAGTGGCTGTGAAGAAACTGGCTCAGTAGTGGGTCACGGCTGACAGATCTGGTGGGCCCGGGTGACCCCAGCTCAATACGCACCAGGAGTGTGATGGGGCTACGAGAAAGCCACTACCCGTGCTTGCTTCAGCAACATCAACGGAGGCAGAGTATTTAGGCGGAGGGAGGTGAGAGTCGGGCTCCAGTCTGTGACTGTCAGACTCAGACACTGTTTTCAAGCGTATCTGAGGTTTGTTTTCATCAGGTAACAGAAGACACGCAGGCATGGAGATAACTGTCCCGGAGGAAGAAAGTCTTTAGTCACGGTTCCCTAGAAATAGGAGACCGGGCATGGCTCGCAGGGCCACGGGGGAAGGACCAGGGTGCGTGGGGCAGGAGGAGCAAGCAGAAGTCAGGGGGAGAGCCTCTGGTGTGGTTGTCGAGGGACGGAATGGGGGAGGTGGGTGAGCTGGCTGGGCAGAGGGGGCGGCGGGAGCCCAGAAGACAGGCCCCCACCTTGCTTGGGCTCCAGAAGACCCCTGAGACAGAGAACAGGTGTTACCAGCACGGGGCAGCGGGTCTGGGCCCCTCCCAAGGGCGCTGCGCTCAGGGGTTGAGGGTCAGCGGGGAGACTGGCCAAGCACATCGCCGTCCTGCCCTCTTCCCACTCCCAGGAGGCCGCCGGAAACTGCTGTACTATCTGAACGATGGCCACTACGGCATCTTCCGCCTCTGCCTCAGGGAGCCTGTCGCCAGGATGCCCATTGTGGTGAAGGTAAGGGTGTGGCTTTGGCACTCCTGGACTCTAAGGCCCCTAAGTCCGGCCCCCAGTTCTGAGAGGCAGGGGTGCTTGCAGCCAGGTGGGGAGGTAAAGGACCTCAGACCCTCTGTGGTTTGCAGGTGGTCATTCCACGTGCTTGCACAAGGACACACACCGGGGTGCCTACGTGTATCTGCACGTGTGATTCCGTATGTGTGCGTTTCTTTGTGTGGGCCTGCTGATCTGCGCTTGTGCGGGTGGGTGGGAGCAGGTCCGTGAGTCTGCATCGGTGCGCGTGCGTGTCTGTTTGGCGATGCGTGTTTCCACGTACGTCCCTGCATGCACGCACTTGTGTTTCCAGAATCCTTGAGTGCGGCCGGTGCAGGAGGCTTAGGAAGGGGAGAGTCTCACACTCTGATCCACACTAGATCACCTGGAGAGCTTTGAAACACCCCAGTGCCCGGGCGATGCCCTAGACCACTGAAATCAGAATTCCAGATGGGTCGAGACCCTGGCATCGGTCCTTGGTTAAAACTCCCCAGGTGATCCCCATGAGTGATTATTGAATAAAACCCTCTCATTTTGTAGGGGAAAGCCAAGTCCCATCCGTGCCTGCATCTGTGAACTGGCAGAGTTGGAATGTGTTGCTAGAATACGAACTCCGTGAAGGCGGGGTTGGTCTTTATGGGTGGCCGGTAGGGTCCTTGCTGGTGCCTTCCTGCTCAGGCCCTGGGCGCATGCCCTGACAGCCCGGGGAGCGGGCTGGGGGAACCAGGTGGTTCTCTGAGTCCCTGCCCTTTGCTCCCTGCAGGAGCTCTGCTCGGACCCACCCCTCTTCCCCTGCACCCTGTACGGTCCCACATGTGATGCCTTTGACAAGCTCTTCCGAGAGGAGGTACAGCTGCCGGAGCTGGATGTGGGTGACTGGCTTGTCTTCCCCTCCATGGGCGCTTATACGTCCTCTATGAGCTCCACCTTCAACGGCTTCCCGCCTGCTTCCACCTACTACGCCATGGAACCCGAGCTCAGGTGTCTGGAAGGAGAAAGAAGGGACAGGCCACCGAGGGGATCTCCGCAGGGTCTGAGCTTGGCGAGGTGAGCTTGTGGCTAAGCTCTGGGGCCCTAGGCCCAGGAAATACCCTACTCCCCGCCGCTGGCCCCAGCAAAGCTCAAATGGTCTGACTGCTCTTTGACACTGGCCTCTGCCTTTGGCTTTGACCCTGTCACAGCCTCTCCCCACCTGGGTGGCTCCAACAGCTCTGACGTGCACACGCCTTTGAGGGCAAGATCAGGCAGCCCTAGGGCCCCAGCTGACCCTCAGTCCCGTGGTCAAGGCCCCACTCTGCTCCGTTTGTGACGGCTCCCTGGTTTCCTCCCCTAGCAGCTTCCGGGTCCCTCACAGCCTCTCTCCCAGGGTCCCCTCTCTGCCCACCCTAAGGCTCACCCCCTGAGGTGCAGAGCGGACTCTAGAACCTTCCTTTACTGGTGCAATCTTCCCACAGGAGCCTGCTGAGGTCGGCACCTTAGGCTGGGAGGTGGTGGTGGAAATGCTCCAGACACAGTGGTATGTCCACGCGGGGACACGTGGGGTGGGCGTGGGGGGCCGCCACAGGGGTGGGCGAGAGGTTTGGGTGCTTCTGAAAGTGACGAGGCAACTTTCAAGGTTCAAAATTGTTTATCTCCCAAAGTGGACCTGATGTCTAGGCCGGCTCCTCTGGCAGCCACTGCCCCCCCCCCCCCCCCCCCCCCCC
>NW_026057716.1:0-16579 GCF_023721935.1 Panthera uncia
TACTCGATGATACTGCCTCATGCATGGATCCTTCACTGTAGCCATTATGGACTGTCGTTTCAGATACCATGTGCTACTAGGCACGTACAGAGTGGCAGATCTGTGGGCTCTGTCACCTTCTGACATGCTGGCAACGTCTTTGCAGGGCAACTTCCTTCACCTGGCAAAGGCAGATGGGGTAAGAGAGTGTTCTAATTTGTCTGTTTAGTGGAGATGTGTCATCTGTGTTCATGCTGCCCTCTTAACAATTTCTGTGTTGTGGAAATGTCCAAACATGAGCAAACATGGATCAAGAATAGAACTTCCATGTAGGCATCACCCAGCTTCAACAACTGCCAACATATATTCATACACACACACACACACACACACACACACACACACACACACACACAGGCATGCACACACACATTACTCTGTAGTAGTGATCCTATAAAATGTGCACCCCCCCCACCCACTGGTTGGCCATGTGGCTCCTTCCAACAGACCACAAACTGATCCACAAAGGCAAATCTTTCCATTGTCCTGGGTAAATGTTATGCAATTTCACAACTTTGGTTATTTGTATATGGTTAACTAAAAGCTGATTACTGGTAACCTACTAGAGACGTTATAGATTGCTAAAATTGTATATTAGGTCGGGGTGGATCAACAAATATCTGTTGAGCACCTTCTACGTGGAGTTAGGGCAGTGCCAGAGCCCCATAGAGCTTGCCCTCTGGACCTTACTGCCATGTGTCAGGACTTAGATTCTGTCTTCATCAGGAAGTCTGGCTGCCCTGCTGCATAGGGCAGTGTTTTATAGCTCTTTATGTGAACTGCACAAGATGAAAATGATGATTCTGCTAGAAAGTGGGAACTGCCACATCAGTGGACCATGGGCCACAGTCAAAAATGTCTTAGAATTACTGCTCTAAAACATTTTTACCTTCCTACTCATTGGCGTGAGCACTGTGAAAAGGGTCTATGCCTAGAATTACCAGAATGTATGTACTTCATCAGATCAGTCTTTTTAGAAAGCCAAAAAGAGTTGCATACAGCCCATGGATTCTTTACATATTATAATAATGTCAGTGCATTACATACATATATCAATGTGTTGTTTTCCATAAGTGTTTAATTTTTTTTATGTTTATTTATTTTTGAGAGAGAGAGAGACAGAGCACGAGCAGGGAGGGGTAGAGAGAGAGGGAGACACAGAATCTGAAGCAGGTTCCAGGTTCCAAGCTGTCAGCACAGAGCCTGATGTGGGGCTTGACCCCATGAACCACGAGATCATGACCCGAGCCCAAGTCAGACATTTAACCACCTGAGCCACCCAGGCACCCCTTCCTTCAGTGTTTTAGCTGATTCTCTTAGCAAGCATTTATTGAACACCCATCCTGGGCAGGCTAATCGCAGGTTCTATACATTCTGAGACAAATCAATTGGGACCATTGACCTGGAGGAACTAACCACCAGAGACACATTTTTAATGAGTTCCTATGTCTGATATAAATGTCTCCCTTTAACCAAAAGAGATGTGCAAGGTGGCCAGGAATGCTTATTTCAGGGATTCTGCTGATGTAACTTGGGAGCTGCTCAGGGTGAGACGAGTCCCCTTCTGCACCTAGGGTCCCAGAAGGGATTTTAAATAAAGGGTAATGGTGAGGAGAAGAAGAAAGGAAAGTAGAGAGAACGGAGTCCCAGTTGTGTCATGGTTAGTTGGTGACTGGGTTGGTGGGTAGGTGGGGTAATCAATGCTCTTGAAAAGTAGCTGGATGCTGATCAGGAAAGTCGGTTACTGTCCCCATTAGTTTGCTAAGGCTGCTTTCACCACGCGCCACAAAGCGAGTGGCTCAAACAACAGAGAATTTTGTCTCAAGGTTCTGGAGGCCAGAAGTCCAAGATCGAGGTGTGAGCAAGATTTGTTCCCAGGGGCTGTGGAAGGAGCTGTTCCAGCCTCTCTCCTTGGCTTGGACATGGCCTTCTTCACGCTCACACAGTGTTCTCCCTGTACAGCTATGTCCAAATTTCTTCTTCTTATAAGAACACCAGCCATATTGAACTAAGACCTACCATAATGATCTCATTTTAATGTGATTACCTCTATAAAGACCCTATTTCCAAATAGGTCCCATTCTGAGGTACTAGGGGTTAGGACTCCAACGTATGAATATTGAGGACACAATTCAACCCACACAACACTGTCTACACTGCTTTTCAAACTGCAGGATCACTTTGGTGAGCCTCAACCAGCACTCTCTGAATGAAATAGAAAAGACAAGAATTGGTATTCTGGGACCTCCCAAATAGTAGAGGAAAGTATCACTTCATTTTGATTGTGTGCGTGTGTGTGTGTGTGTGTGTGTGTGTGTGTGTGTGTGTGTGTGTGTGATGTCTAGTGTGTCACAATTAAGGACATTTCTAGCTTTGGGTCATAATCCAAAGTGTGAGAGTTGCTACTGCTCAAGAAGTGTAAAACCCAGAAACACTTTCAATCCGTGGATGTACGACTCTAAGGACACTCACCTTCCCATGGTGGCTTGCATTTACAGAATGTCACAATCGAAGGAGCATCTGTCATTGACAGCGACAATGCAGCCACAAATGGCGTGATACACATCATCAACAAGGTACAGACTTGCAATGTTTCACACATCCTGTTCTGTGTCTTTTGCGGGGACAGGCTACCCTTAATGTAAAAGAAACCTGTGTTGTGCCCCATGACTTTAGTGTTAAAAGTGTTTAGAGGCTCTGTTCATCCGGTCAGACTCAGCCTATTTATTCAGGCTATATTCTGCCACGGGCCCTACATCAAGGATGGTCACCTAGATTATATTTCTTACTTATGAGGATATCTTAATCAGGAACTGGAGGAGAAGCAAGGGGTTATGTATGGTTTTCCTCTCCCCTTTCTGCATTGTTGCACCCTAAAAAGATGGGGGAAGGAAGGCCCTAGAAAAAAAATGGAAAAGGGTAGAAAAGGTATTTTGAAATTTTCATTTTCTTCTAAGACACAATTCAACGGTACTCAAAGGTATGTGATTAAAAAAAAAAAGCATAGTGGGAAATGGGAGTTTAAGCTATCCTGTAATTTTCAGTTACTATATTAGGATTTTCATTGAAAATTCAGGTGAGAAGTGAGGGTACACTGGGAACTTTTGAAAGGTGGGAAATCGGAAAAGACAATTAACTAACAGCATTTTAACTAAAATTATCCTCTCTTGGCACTTATATACTCACTTTTGATTTTAATTTACAGAAAAGTTCAACTATTTCTATTCAGAAAAGAGAGGCAATTTTAAGACTCCTAGATGCGTTATCTTGTAAAAACCTTGCAATTTCTTTGTATTAGTGAGAGGCATTAAGAAAAACATTTTTGAGCAAGTGATTCATCACTTGCACAGAAATATGTTGGGTTTATGACTTTTTTTTAATGTCTATTTACTTAGAGAGAGTGGGGGGGGGGCGGCAAAGAGAGAGAGAGAGAGAGGGAGAGAGAATCCCAAGCAGGCTCCTCTCTGTCAGCGCGGAGCCTGACGCAGGGCTTGAATGCATGAAACGTGAGATCACGACCGGAGCTGAAATCAGGAATCAGACGCTTAACCGACTGAGCCACACAGGCGCCCTGGGTTTATGAAGAACATTACTTAGCAAGGGTATTTTTCTTCTCCAATCCTGGCTTTCCAAAGGACTAAAAACCTTTTTGGAAAACATAAAATTACCCTGACTCATTTACACACCTTGTTAGTACAGCGATACCTCAGTCTGTCTCCTGAACTGAGTATTATCATGGGGCCAGTTCAGGTCTCACCTCCTCTTTCAAGCCTTCCTTCATCCCTGAGGCCCATATCATCAAGGATGGCGTGTAGTATCTAGGTACCAGCCCGTAGCTAGCTATGTGACCTTGGGCAAGCCACATAACCAATCTGAGCCTCATTTTTCTCCTCTGGTAAGAATTAAATAACACCTTCTCGGGGCACCTGGGTGGCTCAGTCGGTTAAGCGTCCGACTTCAGCTCAGGTCACGATCTCACACTCAGTGAGTTTGAGCCCCGCATCGGGCTCTGGGCCGATGGCTCAGAGCCTGGAGCCTGCTTCCGATTCTGTGTCTCCCTCTCTCTCTGCCCCTCCCCCGTTCATGCTCTGTCTCTCTCTGTCTCAAAAATAAATAAACGTTAAAAAAAATTTTTTTTAAATAAATAAATAAATAAATAACACCTTCTCTCTCGATGCCTGCTGCCCAGCAGGCCTTCCCTCCACAAATGCTGGTTTTATGCCTTTCTCCTTCCTCTGTCCTCCCATGGGAGGAACTGGGTGTATGGTTCATCCAGCACACTATGCCCTCCCACCTGATGGCAGGTCCCAGGGGGGTGGGCCGCACCACTGTGTCCCTCGGCAGCAGTGGCACCCAGCCTCATCCACGGTGACAGTTAGGATGGTTGACAGCCCAGCAGGTACAGGGCACCGTACAAAATATCCCGTCACGTTCTCTCATTTAATTTTTACACCGGCCCTAAGAAAATAGACATGACTGTCCTCACGTCACAAATAGGACAGATAAGGGGCACCCAGGTGGCTCAGTCAGTTAAGCGTCAATTCTTGATTTCAGCTCAGGTCATGATCTCACGGTTCGTGAGTTCGAGCCCCGCGTCGGGCTCGGCACTGACAGTGCGGAGCCTGCTTGGGATTCTCTCTGTCTCCCTCTCTCTCTCCCTGTCCCTCCCTCGCTCGTGCTTGCTCTCTCTAAATAAATAAATAAATAAATGGGGCGCCTGGGTGGCTCAGTCAGTTAAGCGTCTGACTTCGGCTCAGGTCACCATCTCGCGGTATATGAGTTCGAGCCCCGCGTTGGGCTCTGTGCTGACTGCTCAGAGTCTGGAGCCTGTTTCCGATTCTGTGTCTCCCTCTCTCTCTGACCCTCCCCCGTTCATGCCCTGTCTCTCTCTGTCTCAAAAATAAATAAACGTTAAAAAAAAAAAACTTTATAAAAAATAAATAAATAAATAAACACTCTTTTTAAAAACTGAGACAACTAAGGCCCCTCATGGTTAAATAACTGGATTGAGGAAGAAGTTATGTGACCACAAAAGATTCCTGGATGCCTGTCAACTGGCTCAAGGTCTCTGCTTAGCCTCTGGGTTGCGCTGGCCCCCTAAAGACCTCCTGTACCTGCCCGTGGACCTTCGTCAGGGCCACCATGAACACTTGTACAAGTTGTGCCGTGTATAAAGGCGCCTGGCTAAAACCCAGCCCCCTTCACTCCCCAGGCTGCGCACCCATTTGGTATCGCCAAGTGTCAGAGGAAATGGTGCCCTTTTTAAAATGCGCAGAGAGGGGCGCCTGGGTGTCTTGGTCGGTTAAGCGTCCGACTTCGGCTCAGGTTATGATCTCATGGTCCGTGAGTTCGAGCCCAGCATCAGGCTCTGTGCTGACAGCTCAGAGCCTGGAGCCTGTTTCAGATTCTGTGTCTCCCTCTCTCTCTGCCCCTCCCCTGTTCATGCTCTGTCTCTCTCTGTCTCAAAAATAAATAAACGTTAAAAAAAAAATTTTTAAATGCGCAGAGGCACTCTTCATTGCATATTGTCACGTGACATGAACCTATGTACCGGAGGGCAACAAGCCCTGCTGACACATGCTAACAGAGTTTGGGGGCTTACTTCCCCAGGTTCTGGTGCCTCGAAGAAGTCTAACTGGCTCCCTACCAAACCTGCTCACGCGGCTGGACCAGATGCCCAACTATTCCATCTTCCGGGGCTACATCATTGTAGGTACCACATTCTCTGCGTGACCCACTTGCTCGGGTTACCTGGCAACGGGAATCCCTCATGCGTTCTTGTCTCCCTCCATTGCAGCAATATAATCTGGCGAGTGCGATCGAGGCAGCAGATGCTTATACAGTGTTTGCTCCAAACAACGACGCCATTGAGAATTACATCCGGGAGAAGAAGATTGCAACTCTGGTAGGTATTGGGAAGGATAACCAGGCACATTATTTTCTGAACGTTCAAACTCAACCTCTTTCCATCCATCAGTCATGTACAATCTCACTCTTTCAATCAAAACTTCCTTGTCCATGTGCAGACACTTAACGTAAACCCGCACCGAGACTTTCTCCGCTTTCTTGTTTCATTCATACCCATGGAAGCACACACTGGGGCCCTTGTACACGAGGACGCAGGTGTCCCAGGAACCTGGAAGGATCCTCATAGTCACCCTCCTTCCTGGCCCTGCCTCTCCTGGCCCCGGGCCACTGAGATGTCTGCGGCAAGGACGGAGAGAGAGTGGGTGGTCTCTGTCTTCATCCTCTTCTCCCACCTCTGTCCTTCCTGGTTTCTAACATCTGGGGCTACACAGCCCAGATTTGTCAAAGGATTTTGTCAAAGAATGCAGAGCTCCAATATGACACTGTCTGCCTCAAAACCCTTGAATGCGTCCCCATCTCAGTTCAGACTACCTCCCCAGATATCTAAGGCCTCCATTAACTGGCCACCATTCATCCTCTATTCCGGTGGTGGCTCCGGAATTTTCACATAGGGGCCGGGGGTTGCCCTGCCCCCCCGCCCCCTGCCCCCAGCCCCCTGCCCCATGATGAAAGGACATGTTTGAAGGTGTATTTGCACAGCAAGCACACAGCTTTCTTTCCCTTACATCTTCAAATAGGGTGACTGAGCCCCAGATACTAACGAAATGCGGACTTACCTGTGAAGCCCCTTAGTGTCATCCTTGGGCCCACCCATTCTCTGCAGAAACCACATGGTCTAACCAGAGGGACAGTCTCAGAGACCCTAAACAAGCCAAGATGTGTTTGGTGCCTTTGTTCATATCTACCCACACATGCACACACACATGTGCACACACACATGTGCGTGCATACACACACACACACACACACACACACACACACACACACACTGCCCTTTTGCCTTCACTACCTCCTGAATCTCCCTACCTATTCTTCAAGTCCACTCTGACTGCCTCAGGGAAGCTGGCCCTGGCCACCAGAGCCTTCAGAAAATCTCCCCTGCCTCTGAATTCAGACCATTTGCACACCCCTGCAGTACTATCTGGGTGAATTGTCCTTTCAAGTGAGCGAACCTTAGCTCTCCAAGTAGATTATAAACTCCATGAAGTCAGGGACACTGTCCTAGATTTTTGTGACTAGCATATTGAAAAAGCAGGACACCTGGGATGGGATCAGGATCCTGGGATCTCCTCTGCCTTGCCCCAGTCCCTTTGAATGTGTCCAGTGGAAAATATTCTTTTCCTCGCCTGGGATGAAACTTCAGGCAATCCCACAACTTTTCCGTTTTTCCCAAAAGTCCTATGACCATGTGAAGTCACAAACACAGTCTCAATTAAGTTAAAAAAAATTCCAGTAATAATCAACATGTCGAACTGGATTTCAAATCACATCTCTCACTGTTCCCTGCTGGGGCTTTGTCTAGGTGAGAAACTGGAGGAGGGGGCTTGTTCTTGAATCAACCAGGGTCCATCAGGAGACAGAAGCCATACCGGAGAGAGTTTAATATCATGAATTGTTGATCGGGTACAAAGCTGTGTAAATATAACTGAAAGGTTAAAAGGAGGGAGAGAGAAGTCAGAGGTAGCAGTAGCAGGAAGCGTCTAGACCCAAAAGGCTGGAAGAGCAAAAGGAAGAGGTTAGAATTACTAAAATTTAGAGAAATGCAGAGCAAGAGCCTCTCGGAGCTGTAACTCCGACCTCTGCGGAGGGGGCAATGTTCACCTGGCATCTCTGACCCTGAAGGAGGGTCCCTGGGGGTCCAGGACCCAGACTCCAGCAGAGGGTGTTGCCTGGCAGGGGCTGAGAAGCCCTTCCCTCCAGATCCAGCTGCCCCTCTGGGGTGCAGAGCGGGGCTTGGGTGATGCCCATAGAAACAGGAAGCAAACAGAAGGAGGAAATCCCTTCTCCCTCCTTCAGTTCTAATAGGCCTCACAGTCTCCTTCTAGCACTTTCTACGGGCAGAACCTACCAGGAGCCCAGGCAAAGGAAAACTGTAGACTGCGGTCGCAACTGCGGCATCACAAAAGCAGAGTGTGGAGGGTGGGTTCGGGGTTCTCAGGAGGAGAACTGAAAAGGGTAGGAAGGGTCTTACCTAACTGGTACCATCTTGAGATGCCATTGCTGTTTCTGGGCCAGGTCAGGGTTTCAAAGCGTGCTCTCTCTCCCCCTCCCTCTTCCTACCCTCTCCCCACTTTGGTGGGTCCTTCGGAGACCCCACTCATCACCAGTGGTCTCTGACTGCTGTCCCCTGACCTGTGTGCATGCATCCTACTGCTGTAGTCATTTATCTCCTCCTTGGACCCTAAGCATCCAGAACCCACCTCCGGCTTTTCCCCAGGGGGAGCCTGTCTGCCCCAGTGAGCACCCATCTAAGATAGGACCTAAGGCCCCAGTTCTCTCAGAGAACCACACATCTGGTCCACAGGACACACGTCCTCTCTCGTCCCAAGCCAGCACTGGGAGTGCTGGCCTGTCCACCCTCCTCCACCCTCCACCCTGCCAGCCAGCTATGACATGAGATTGCTCAGCTCTGAGTAAAACCTGGTCCCACAGGTCACCCTATCTGCAGGGCACACAGATCATGTTCTTCAAAACATCCCATCGAATCTCCTCTTATAGCCCCTGAGGCGAAAGGCAGGCTGGGGTGTGGGGACCCTCTGTTCACAGCACGTCTCTTCAAAGAAATCATCTCAGTCTGGGTTTTAGGGTCACATCAGGAGTTCCTGACCATCCCACATGGAAGACCGGCCAAGTCCGAGGTATTGCATCTCAGATTTAGTATTTAACATCTATCGCCTCATGATGTCTTGGCCAAAACTTGCAGTTCAACAAGCTGTTGCTCTTGTGATCCCCACGGTGCCTGGCAAGTAACTGGGACAGGCTGACCTATGGGTTGACTCTCAGTTCTGTGTGTTGCCCAGGAGGAGGACGTGCTCAGGTATCACGTGGTCTTGGAGGAGAAACTCCTGAAGAACAACCTGCACAACGGCATGCACCGGGAGACCATGCTGGGCTTTTCCTTCTTCATCGGCTTCTTCCTCCGTGACGACCAGGTGCGATCCTTTTACTTACCACCCAGGAAGGAGGGGGTGCCTGGGCAGCCCAGTCAGTTAAGCGTCCGACTCTTGGTTTCGGCTCAGGTCATGATCTCATGGGTTTCGTGGGTTCGAGCCCCGCCTCAGGCTCTGCCCTGGCAGCATGGAGCCTGCTTGGGATTCTCTCTCTCTCCCTCTCTCTCTGCCCCTCCCCTGCTCCTGCTGTCTCTAGCTCTCTCAAAATAAATATATAAACCAAAAAACAAAACCAAAACAACAGGAATGACAGGAATGAGGGTCTTAGCGCCTATCCACCATCATCACTTCCTTGTTGAAACAAATCTCACCAGTGCTTCCTCCGCCTTATCCACAAAGGACAGTTGCCTATGTTCCACCGTAAAGAGAAAACAGACTGTCAAGCTTCAACACACTCCCTGTTACCAGCCTCGGGACAATCAGTGCGGCTTCACTAATCACGGTATTTGAATTCCAGCAGTCACAGGTGCCCTTTGACAGTGATTCCTAACAAACCCAACAGACAGTCCCTGAGCACTCTCTAAGATAACAGTGGACATGGCAGCAAACCCCAACTCCCAGGACATGGCACTGGCTGAGGGGGCCAAGTGACATGTGGGGTCCAGCAGCCAAATGAGTAACGTCATGATTGCCTGATCGCACAGACCGCGGTCCTGGGACCAACTGCCCCCACACGGATGCTCAGTATTTACCTCACACAACCCCTAATTATTTCAAAGTCTTCAGGATTCATGAAAAAGAATTGATGAGACTAAACATTTGAAGTATTTCAAGTGTAGGGGCTCCTGAGTGGCTCAGTTGGTTAAATGTCCAACTGTGGCTCAGGTCAAGATCTCACAGTTTGTGAGTTCGAGCCCCGCATTGGGCTCTGTGGTGGCAGCTCGGAGCCTGGAACCTACTTCAGATTCTTTGTCTCCCTCCCTCTCTCTCTCTCTGCCCCTCCCTTGCTCTCTCTCTCTCTCTCTGTCTCTTTCTCTCAAAAATAAACATTTAAAAAAATTTAATTTAAAAAAATAAAATAAAAATAAAGTGCTTCAAGTGTAATTCTATTTAAATATTTCAAACATCAAGGAAGATCAGTTTATGAAAATTCAGCGAGAAACTCACAGGGTGATTCTAGTATAAATTCTCCTAAGGAAAACTAATAAAAACAAATTATTGTTTAAGATAACCTAGGTGTTCTGTGAAAAGGAAAGTTTAATCACAGACATTTTTGAAAAATACTATTATTGGAGCCTTTCAAAAAGTGCAATCCTGGGGCACCTGGGTGGTTCAGTCAGTTAAACATCTGACTTGAGTTCAGGTCTAACAGTTCATGGGTTCGAGCCCTGCATCAGGCTCTGTGCTGACAGCTCAGAGCCTGGAGCCTGCTTGGCATTCTGTGTCTCCCTCTCTCTCTCTGCCACTCCCCTACTTGTACTGTCCCTCTCTCTCTCTCTCCCTCTCAAAAATAAATAAACTTTAAAAAATAAAAATAAAAAAGTGCAATCTTAAAAGCAATGCTCTCAATGGTATTGTCATTGAACCACAAGTTAATTTTTGTGTGTGTTTTGTTTTAACCTGCTTGGGTTAAAAAAAAAAAAAAAAAAAAAAAAAAAAGAGCTTGAGTCTTACCGAATAATCTAACTCCAAATATTCTCCTCTGACTCCTGTAAATAATCCCACCTATTGTACAATAACTTTGAAGAGATCCTTTTAGATACATTTTCTTATTTTTCCCGTTAAGCAAGTTTTGATTGGTAAAGAACTTTTTTTGTTTTTATCCATATCATTTTTTTAAATGTTTATTTGTTTTTGAGAGAGAGAGTTTGTGAGAGTATGCAAGTGGAGGGGGGCAAAGAGAAAGAAGGACAGAGGATCCGAAGTGGGCTCTGTGCTGACAGCAGAAAGCCCAACATGGGATTCGAACCCATGAACGGCGAGATCATGACCTGAGCCAAAGTCGGACGCTTAACCGACTGAGCCACCCAGGCACACCGAACTGTATCATTTCTTATTTCATCACAGAAAGACGAATTTTCTAATGCATTTAGTTGGAGCAATTTCAACTCTGTCATGGTTATTTTCCATTTGCTCGGAAATTCTTTGATCCAGAGAAATCTTACAATAGAGGCTTTATCCTAAAATAAACAAATAGTTCTCTTACAGTCAAGGTTTTGCTTTTATTGATAACTCATTTGCTTTCTCTTAGGACAACGGAGTTGTAGGAAAAATTTCTCTAATCAAGTAAAGTTGTGTTCAAATAAAAATTTTATTTTTTATTTAATTTTTTTTAAATTTTTTTTAACGTTTATTTATTTTTGAGACAGGGAGAGACAGAGCATGAACAGGGGAGGGTCAGAGAGAGGGAGACACAGAATCTGAAGTAGGCTCCAGCCTCTGAGCTGTCAGTACAGAGCCCGATGTGGGGCTAGAACTCATGGACTGCGAGATCATGACCTGAGCCAAAGTCGGCCGCTTAACCGACTGAGCCACCCAGGCGCCCCTCAAATAAAAATTTTAATGCAGCCTGTAATTCCCTGAGTATATCTCACCATGAAGATGATTCAGACTTTTTTCATGCAAATCAACAGTATTACAGCATCAGAAGTTCTGCCATTTTGATATTTTTTAAAGTGTTCAGTGTCTCAGAATTCTGGAAGTTTGTGGTGCAACCACCATTCGACACGACCAGTAAAGTTCCCGGCTAGTCTTACAGATCTACACAGACGCTAGAACACCTGTGGAGCTCGGCCGTGATTTACCTCAACACCCAGTGGAAAGTCACCTGACTTCAAATAAACATAAGGGACTTCAACATTCCATGGGAGTTCAAGTTTCAGCACTTGGAAGAATCATTTTAATATTGCTGCTGTGGGGAGTCTGGGGATGTTATTAATCATTTTGAAGCCCTTATTGGTTACAAACTTAACTTTTTCTTAGTGCACTGAAGATTTCCCCTTCTCCCAACTCACACACACACACACACACACACACACACACACACACAGAGACCAATTTTTTAAAGAACCATTTGTTTCCAGTTTTATTATTTACATTAATGAATGAATTAGTAGATTCCCTTGTTTTGTATTACTCAATCATTAAGGTATCCTCTCTTTAAAAAAAATCAAAATAAAACAAGTTATAGCTCAAAGTTGGAGTTAGCAGCCTTTCATGAAGAACCTCTGAGCATTCACCACACACTGGGAAATGATACTACCTAGTGGAACTCTTTTCACAAACAAAAACACTAAAAAAAATGCTAGTTGTTGTTTTTTCTTAAGTGCCTGTCACTTGGCCTTTGTGAGGGTTGCTTGCCAATTAACCATAGAGATGTGCTGAAAGGCCAATGAGTCTCATTCTCCACATCTTTGTTTTGGAAGGCATTCACACCTCCAGGACCACCAGTCCACAGCACAGCTGAGCACGTCCATGGTGCCATTTTGCCAGTGGCACTAACATAACAATCATGATTCAGAATTCCTCAAATGGTCATAAACCACCTAATGTGAGAGGTGGAGTAAAACCTTAGAGATTCTCTAGAACAGCATCTTCCTTTTACAAAAGAGGAAGTTGAGATTTAGAGAGGAAAAACCATTGGCCCATTGTCACACAACAAGTTGGTGCCAGGTGCGAGACTGTTACTTAGACTCTCCTCCCTTAGGAGGGTCTTTTCCACTACAGTGTGTTATCTTCGAGGTGAATACTGGAATATCTCCTAGGTTGTTGTGATATTGTTGCCTCCAATCCCGATCTTCCCTATTTCCCTTGAAATCACTACACTAAAACTCACATTTAACCCTCTTGGTTATAGCTCTACGTAAATGAGGCTCCAATAAACTACACCAATGCAGCCACTGACAAGGGAGTGATCCATGGTTTGGGGAAAGTTTTGGAAATTCAGAAGAATAGATGTGACAACAACGACACTACGATTGTACAAGTAAGTTATATCCAAGGCCAATGATGCAACTGTTGGCTTAGTTTTTTATAAATTTGTTAAGCATGAGTTTCATCTATCAGGGTATCTCAATTCAGTTGAAAAACGCTGAGTGAGCATCTCTGATGTACAAAAAAGCAGAATGAGCTTGGCTCTACAAAGGTATATAAGACATGATCCCTACCCCAATGGACTCAAAATCTGGTGCAATAAATTATACCTTGAGTACCTGGGAACGTGCCTGGGGGGTTGTATTGAGCAGAATTCTCAAGCCATGGTCTTCGTCAAAGGGAAAACAAGCCATGCCTAGCACAGGCTCAGAGGGGGGCTATGGTCCACCTATGGCAGATATTGGCCAAACCTGGTCTATGAGGAGAGAAAATAAAGAGGTGGATTATTTCAGTGTGACATAAGATGCAGTAATGGAGACTTTTCAGTCCATGAGATAGTGTAGGATCTTTCTCGATAGTAATAGCTGCTGACGTTTTGGGGGCGCTTCTTATGTGCCAGGCACTGCACATATTCTATGTGGTTTTAATGGTTTTACACAGGTTAATACACATGTTACATGTACCATGCTCACAATACCCTACAAAATAGGTACTATTACTATCCCCATTTTGCAGATGGGGAAAACGAGCCACAGAGAGGCTAAGTAATGCACCACGTTCACAGAGCTAGCGAGTGGCAGACAAGGAGTTAAAATCCAGGCAGTCTGGCCCCAGACCCAGAACCCTGAACAACCACACCATCCTGTCTGGTGCGAGCCAAGTTAAGAACCAGTCACACTGACCTCCTCCTGTTCTAGGAATGGGTCACATTTAAAATTTTCTGTCATTCCTAACTAGTGCTCATTGTTTTACAATAGTATCTATCAGCTCCGTACTGACCCCTCAGCTCCCCGTGCTCCCAAGGCCGGGCACCGTGTGTGACACATCCTCTCAGTCTGGGAATCTCGACAAATTCACTAAATAATGGGTTTTCCGTGAAGGAGGGCTGTTGTTAAAGGAATTGGGATGTAAATGAGGTAAGAGGATAATTAGTATCAGAGAGTAGAGGAAAGCAATGCTAAGACATCTCAGACCTCAAGTAGTTGAAGGGCTTATCTAAATGAACAGGAAAGAAGCTGATCGGATGAGCTCCCCTAATATCTTTCTGAGTTTCAATTCTATATGCTAATACTGTCAGCTTCAAGGTCTGGAAAATACTTTGCAGTAAAAGCAATAACCATGAAATGTTCACTTTGCCTCTGTGTTTTACCAAGGGAAAATGTGGGAAGTGTTCCCAGCAGCCGATCTGCCCACCTGGAACTAAACCACTAGTAAGTATTTTGTCTTCTTTTATAAAATAGTTTCCAGATCCTAGGCGGTCCGAATTAGAAAATGAACCTCAAGCATATCTCATTTTCTCTGCCCTCATCCCTGTATTTTAATCCCTGCGCTTTAATTTAATTTTACCTTCTTATATTACATGCATCTTTCTAAAGTCTTGAATCCATTTTTTTTTTGGACCAAAGTAAAATTTAATTAGTACATAAATAGAAGCCGGGGTTCACATCATTCGATGCACAATGCAGGAAGAGATTTTTCACTTTCTACATCTTTCACATCCCAGAAGCCAGTCGAGGATAAGAGCAAGAAATCTTATCAGAGAAGGCAGACTCTATATCCAAACAACATCCAATCTGGATGAGTTTCCTTTTAGTTGAAGTTACAACTTCCTCTAAGAAACAGATGGCAAACTTGGGAGAAGTAAACATGTCTTTGAATTGATTACTAATCTATGTTTCTTGTAGCTATTTATTATAAGAGCCAGTCCTGATAATGTTCCAATCGTTACCAAAAAAAATAGATGGGGAGCGCCTGTGTGGCTCAGTCAGTTAAGCGTCCGACTTCTGCTCAGGTCATGGTCTCACAGTTCGTGGGTTTGAGCCCTACATCGGGCTCTGTGCTGACAGCTCAGAGCCTGGATCCTGCTTCAGATTCTGTGTCTCCCTCTCTCTGGCCCTCCCCTACCCACCCTTTGTGTGTGTGTGTGTGTCTCTCTCTCTATCAAAACTAAACATAAAAACATTTTTTTAAAATAGATGCTTATGCACCTTCCATAGCATGAGAATAAAAATTTTTAATGATGGGGCACCTTGGTGGCTTAGTTAAGCATCCAACTCTTGGTTTTGGTTCAGGTCATGATCTCAGGGCCATGAGATCAAGCCCTTCCATGCCCAATGGAGCATGCTTGGGATTCTCTCTCTCCCTCTCCCTCACGTTGTCTCTCTGGAAGAAAGAAAGAAAGAGAGAGAGAGAGAGAGAGAGAGAGAGAGAGAGAGAGAGAGAGAGAAAGAAAGAAAGAAAAAGAAAGAAGGAAGGAAGGAAAACTTATAATGAAAACAATGCTGATTCTCTCACTGGAGTTTTAATCTGGTACATTACAGGATATTTTTATCTAGTTTACAACTTTTCCTACAACTTCTCCTGAGTTAGTTTTCTAGACAAAAGTTCTTTTTACAGAGTACCACCTTAAGGTATCCTAATTTGGATTTTGCCTGCTTTCACTTCTGGCAGTCAACATTGTGATTTTGTGTCTCCTTTCTTACAAAGCAGCTCCAAGAAACCAACCCCCTCCCTTTCCAGAACATTTCAGTCAGAGAAACAGCGATATGTCACCCACGTACTTTCTCCTAGGGACTGGAACTTCTTCTTCCCCAAAACGTTGACATCGTTTCTATTGCATAGGGCGAAGAGACAAGGAGATGTATCTACACCTTTTATTTCATGGGCAAGCGATCCGTGTTCATTGGGTGCCAGCCAAGCTGTATGAAAACGGTCATTGTGAGTATAAGGATTGAATCGCCCTTCCAATTCCTGCAGCAGATGGGGAAATGTAATCATATGTCATATTTTTCAGATGCCTTCACATGTATTCCTTCCGCCTCTCCTCTTCCTCCTCATCATCCCCACTCCAGTTGTCATCGTCATTCAAGGTAGCGGTGGTTAACAGTAAAACTCAGGCCAGCCCTGTAAGTCAGGAAACAGGTAAAAGTTGCAATATTCAATTGTGTGGTGAAGAAACAGAAGGACTGAGACGCTAGAAGGACCATCTCATTGTTGCAACAGGGTGAAATGCCCTGTGAGTGTGCTTGCATGCAAAGGGATGGAGAAGACAGCCAGCTCCCTAATAAGGGAAAGAGAAGGTGCACCTGCTTGTTTAGAAAACGAACCCCAGAGCTAAGTACATCTGTGCTGTTGCTTTGGGATCTGCAGGAAAAGTCTTTATAACTTCCTGCCCTGCTTCTCTCCCAGAAGACTAGGCATAGCCCCTGCCTATCCTACAGAAAGCAAGGTGGTCTGGCCCTCAAGCTACAGAGCTTTTGTGGGCTTTTTTGGTTTTTGTTTTCCAGGATCCAGAAATGTTTTCTTGGAACACAGCCATGCTCATGCATTTACTTTCTTACTGAAGTAGAATGAACATACAATGTTATATTCCTTTCACCAGTACAACAGGTGAATCAACAATTCTACAGGTGGAATCTAAAAACAAAACAAAGGAACCAAGAAACAAACCAAAAACATAGACTCTTAAA
>NW_026057717.1:0-16567 GCF_023721935.1 Panthera uncia
GTCTGGGTCCCTCCTGTTGGCTGAGTCTGATCCCTCCTGTTGGCTGAGTCTGTTCCCTCCTGTTGGCTGAGCCTGAGTCCCTCCTGTTGGCTGAGTCTGGGTCCCTCCTGTTGGTGAGTCTGAGTTCCTCCTGTTGGCTGAGTCTGGGTCCCTCTTGTTGGCTGAGTCTGATCCCTCCTGTTGGCTGAGTCTGGTCTCTCCTGTTGGCTGAGTCTGGGTCCCTCCTGTTGGCTGAGTCTGGGTCCCTCCTGTTGGCTGACTCTGAGTTCCTCTTGTTGGCTGAGTCTGGGTCCCTCTTATTGACTGAGTCTGATCCCTCCTGTTGGCTGAGTCTGAGTCCCTCCTATGAAATCCAAATATGCTCCATGGCCACCGACATGAATTCCACCCCCTGTGACTCAGTAGGGCCCTGGAATTCCTACACAAGAGGGGGGTCTCAGACTAATGGGAGGGGCTGAGGGAGATCACCGAGGGTATAGCAGGAAGCCCACCCTCCCTGTTGTCTCTCCCCGCTGCCCTGGACTTCTGTCACTGACAAATGAGTGAAGGATAATAAAGTGCAGGCAGGGCCCAGCAAGAATGTTCACCGGAGAGGCTGTGCCCCAGGCACACTGGCCCCAGATACAGCCCGTCTCCCAGCGGGGGTGCCTGAAGACGCACAGCGCACAGGACACGGGAAGGATGTGCCCGTGCTCCCCAGATGTCCCGCCCAGAACTGTGGCCCGCCATGCAGCGGCCCAGCCAAGTTCCACTGGGAGTCCTGGGGTGCCACTCTGCAGACCTTGTGTGGCCTTAGGAAAACTGCTGAACCCTGCAGTGCCTCAGTTTACCCATCTGTGAAATAAGACTAATGGTATTTCCTGACCTTGGAGGGCTTTGGAGAGATTTTGTTAATTAAGGTTCCGAACTACTCAGCAGCTGATGGACGAACAGGGAGGATTTATTCACTGATTTTCAAGTCCACCGCCCCTGCCCCACTGCATTCCACACACACGTGCACACACGGACACACACTCCACACACGTGCACACACACATACTGCACACAGACGGACACACACATACTCCAAACACACGGACACACACATAGACAGATATACACACATATTCCACACGCACACAAACACAGGCACACACACTCCACAACACACACACAGACACGCTTCCACACACACAGGTGCACACACACAGCTTCTTCCGAAGCTATTTTAGCTTCACGGCCACACAGGTTTGGACCACCCCGAGCACAGTACCTGGGGAGGAACAAGCCCCCCGAAGTGTCCCTGCTTCTATGTGAAACACGCATTGAACTCATCTACTGTTCCATCACCTTGCACGTGGGGGCTTTTCTCGAAATGCCAACGTGGGTGCCGAGAGGGCAGGATGAGTGGGGGTGGGTTTCTCCAAGGGGAGGGGTGGGAGGGGCCTCTGAGGGTGGAAAAAAATGCAGAAACAGGGACAAAAAGAAAGGTGTGGGGGTCGGTGCAGGTCGGGCGCTGTCCCCGTGGGGTCTCACGCCTGTCCCCTCCCTAAGAGTAATTCCGAGGGAGAACAGACCAGACACTCACCACACAGCCATGCCTCCGACCAAGGGGCACGGCTGGGCTGTCTTCCCGACCCGAGCCCCTCCCCATCTGGGGTCTCCTGGAGCCCCCACGGGGGGCTGGCACAGGACCGCAGGCCCTGCTGGGGGGGGGGGGGCTCTGGCAGGCCCGCTTGCTCCCCAGGGGTCTCTCCGTGGCTGCTGGCACCCCCTGCCCCCCTGAACACCCCGGGGTGATGGAGCAGTGCTTCCCTAGGACCCCCCGAGGCTTCCAGCCTGGGGAGGGAAGCCCGAGTCCTGATCTGCCTCCTCCCTCTGGTGTCCCACGAGCACGTGCTGCTCAGCTGTGCAAAACCTGCAGCCCGTGCCAGATGCACCGGCTCCGCCCACACCTTGCACCTAGGCTCCCCCCAGAGCCAAGAGGTGGGGAGTCGGCAAGTCACTTAACCGCCGGGGGCCTCGGCGCCCCTATGAGGCACCGGCACGAGAAGACCAGGCACCTTCGTGCCTCTGCCTGGATGCACCCTCCATCTTGAGCCCACTTCCTTCCTTCTACTCCTCCTTCCTGATGGGGGTCAAGCGTCACTTCCTCCAGGAAGCCTTCCCAATGGCTGCAGGTAAAGCCACAGGCTTCTTCCTCTTGGCTCCTGACATGTCACTGGTGCCTCTGCCGCGCTCCCCTCGAATGTTCCCCCCAGACCAGGGTAGGGTTCTCCTGCGCCCGTGCCCAGCACAGCACCTGCACGCGAGGGGCACTTCATCTTTGTCTGCGGAAGGGAGCCATCCTGGGCCCCACCAGGCCCAGAGCCAGCCTAGGCTGCAATCCTGGCGACCGCCCAGGTGGCTGGTGCTACAAAATCATAGCCCTGAACTACCTCCCTTGTCACCCTGGACATGAGAACCTGAAGAGGAGACACGGTCACAGTGAGCTCGGGGCTCCGGGTTCCTGAGCATCAGGCTTCCGTGCAGAGAATCTCATTAGCCTGGAAGACGCTGAGGGAAGAAGGAGGCTGCATCTGTGGGGGCTGAAGGAGACCTCCGGGGTGGCAACGGGCAGTAGATCGGCCCGGCGCGGGGCTCTAACCGGGAGCCTGCAAGCGCGCCCTGCAAACCTGCAGGGTGTAACGCCACAGCATCGGGGGGCACCCGGGCGCCTAATGGGGCCGCTCCATCAACATTTTCTGGGAGTTTGAGATGCGGTGTCATAAAAATAAACATGCTTACTCTTGTCTTGCATAATTGGCTCCCTAAAGAATCCTTGCGTTCTGAAAGCCACCATGTCCCTCGGCAGGAAGTACAGCTTTTTTCAGCATCTGGGTACAGTCCTGCGTTTTCTCGTCACGAAAAAGAGGGGGTGGGGGAGTGGGGGAAAGCGAACTCCTGGGTGGGCTCTTCCCCGCCTCGTTATTCCATACTCCGTGCCAAGTGCTGGGACAGGGCTTTCGGCTGAGGCTTTTGGCCACGAGGCTGGCCTTGCAATACGGAGACAGGATGCCTCTGCCTGGGAACCGATTCTGTTTTAGAAAAGTCAGTTTTAAAAGAGAGTAGTTGCATGTCAATGGAGCCTATCAGCCCGGGGAATCTCTTCACCTTTGCTAAGACGGTCTGGGAGATTGAAACTGTGGCCTGAGGTTTATTTTTGATCGCAGGTGGTCAGCCCGGGAGGGCGGGACTCACGTGAAAGGTGAGCCAGGCTATCTAGATGCTATTTAGGGGCCCGGGTAGAAGCACTTTGGAGCCAACGGAGTGTCTGTGAAGGTTTTCCTAAGGAAACAGAAGCGGGTGCAGACATGACCTGCTCCCTCCCCCAAATCACCAGTTACTTCCCAGGGCTGCTCCCTGGCCTGCATGGGGACAGTGCTCCCCACCCACCTCCAGGAGGAGAGCGCTGTCTGGGGGCCCCGCGGCCAACCGTGGGGCAGAACTGACCAGCCGCGTTCACTCCTCCGTGGCTACCCAGCTGGTCCCCAGGAAGACCTGACTTCAGGGATGCTGGCCCCCCCCCGAACCACGTGGACGGGCTTCTGTTGTCACAAGGGCACACTCCGTAGCCATCACCTTTCCCGCCAGGCTCAGAATACGCGAAGGTCAGGACGTGTCATTTTCACCTCCCTATCCTGGGCGCCCGTGTGTGCTCCGCACAGAGTCGGGGAGGCAGGACACTGGCCTTCGATGCTGGGCTCCAATCCCACGCTTTGCCGCCTGCCTGGGCCTGGTGGATGTCACATGCCTTGAATACAACCAACAGCCGTGCACTGCCTTCCAGAAAGGTAAGGGCAGGATGTGACGGTGCAGAGGACAAGTGGCAGGGCCCAACAGCCCGGGTGTGAGCCCCGTCTCTGCTGTTCCCTTGTTGTGTCACTTGGACAGATCACCCAACCTCTCCGAGCCTCCGCGGGGAAGAGGACATAATTAAGTGCCTGTGTCACCGCAGCACTGGAAGGACAAGTTAAGACGGGTCAAGTGTTGGGACAGTGCCTGGAACACCGTAATCAGGCACTAACAATAAGCACTCACGAACATGCACACGCCTCCGGGAGGGTGTCCAGCCCACCCCAACTCACAAGCTCTGTCTTCGGACCTTCTGGGGAGGGAGGGCAACTCCCTGGCACAGGGTAGATACGACGACCAGTCGGTGGGCACCCTTTCTCTCCAAGCCTCGGGAGAACGCAAAACCCTCCTCGACACGGAGCTCGAGGAGGCTACCACCAGTCAGCTCTGGTCCCCGGAGTGGGGTCTCCTCACCCGCCCCAGGTCTGGGAAGCCCCTGCTTTTGACACCAGCAGCTAGACCGGCATCTGGGAGCAGAGACCCTGTAGGGCCAGCTGGGCCATGACTCCTGCCCAAGCCCACGGGACCGGCCCGGGAGGGACGCCAGGAGCCCAGCCTCCTCACGGCCCCCTACCGGACACGCAGGCTCGGGATAACCGGTAAATGTACTGTCTCCTCGCATAATAGTAACTAGTCACTTCACTTCTTCCTCTGTTCAAACCAGGTTCTTCAAAGCTCCCAGCTCCCCCTGGAACTAACCCCACCTTGGCACACACACGGGGCATCTACAGGCCTGTGCTTACAGACGGCACAGCCCCTTCCATCTACAAAGATGTGCTAAAGCCCTTCGCTCTAAGGTACTCCCTGGGGGTGGACTCCCCTAAACTTGCACCACTGTCCCGCCGGAAGGGAGTCCTCGATCCCAGGTAAACACAGCTGCCTCCCCCAGGCCCCGTGGAAAGGCCCGTGCAGCAGACAAGGCTCAGAGGCCGGGGGACATTCTGCAGGACCACCTGCCAGCCCCCCCTCCTCCAGTCCCAGGCCACACACTGCCCTCCTCCAGCCCTGGGGGACCACACCACGCTCAGCTCAGCGGGGAGCCCTTCTTTTTTTTAAAAAAAAATGTTTATTCATTATTTTGAGAGAGAGAGCGAGAGCGTGAGCAGGGGAAAGGTAGAGAGAGAGAGAGGGAGAGAGAGAGAATCCCAAGCAGCCTCCACACCGTCATTGCAGAGCCCAACGTGGCGTTCAAACCCATGAACCATGAGATCATGACTTGAACCGAAACCAAGAGTCGGATGCGTAACCGCCTGAGCTCCGCAGGAGCCCCGAGCCGGGAGCCCTTCTAATGAGTCACATATTCCCCTTCGTGGTATCTTTGCACCAAGGCAGAACACAAAGCTTTGCTCTCCTTTATCTCTCCAAAGCGCAGCACCATGGCGAGACACCGCTGACACTCAATAAATGTTTATCAAATGAAAAATGGACAAATAAACAATGGCTTGTGTGCAGTCAGCCCCTTGTTTAGAGCAAAGGGAAGGAGCAAATCCAAACCCAGGGGTGGAATCCTGGACCCCTGCCCGGTGCATTGCCACCGACTCGGTAACACAAGGGGGCTTCTCCAACCGCCGCCCCCAAAGCCTTGCTGTCTGTGCTTACAGGGTCCTGGGGCAGCAAGGGGGGCGAGAGCAATGTTCACAGCTGCATGATTTGTGCGAGCCTCAAAGAAGAAAGAAGCCAAGCGCCCGTTAACCAGCCAATGGACAAACCGACGGGCACATCCGCAAACGGAATGCCACTCAGAAAGAACACAGAGAACAAAGAGCCACACTCCAACCCACAGAATCCTCACGGACATGAGGCCGAGTGAAGAAAGCATGTGCGCAATGGCACGTGGTAGGTTTCCACGTTCGAAATGCCCGAACAGGCAAATCCACAGAGAGCAAAATCAGATCAGAGGTTGCGTGAGTCTGAAGGTAGAAATGGGGATTGGCTGTGAACAGAACCGGGGATCCCATCGGGGGCGAAAGACACGTTTGCACACACGGCAAATTTACTAAAAATCATCGGATCGTACACTCAAAATGGGGGAATGTTACAGGATATAAATTATACTCCAATAAATAAACATGTGCATGCATGCACACACGCGATAGACAATCCTTCTGCCCAGACTTATGTCGTGTGAATCCAACCTCCTCAGTGTGGCCATTCATTCATTTCCGCAGTGTAATTTCACAAGAGCTCTCAAGAGGGGCCTCCGTGGAGTTGCTGACATATTTTTTTTTAATTATTAAGTAGGCTGAATAACAGTATCTGTGTCACAGACATGTTTTCAGCCCTTTGTGACATTTCATCAATTCTTTGCTACAAAACAGTCCCTCATTTAGACGATAAAACTTCTACCTAAAAGTCTGCTTGCCGGAAGGATGCGTGATTCTGACATCAGCTGGGCACAAGGACCTGACGCCACAGCATGGGGGCCCCTCCAGTTCTGTTTGTTGTTTGTTTGTTTTGGATTTTGTTTTTGTTTTTCCCAAAGGGGCACTGTGTAAGTTAACCAAAAGAATAAGAGGTAGATTTTATCCAAAACGTGGGAGCCATACGGGGCAATGGTAAGAACACAAATAGACCTGGGAGTCCACGAAAACTGGGTTCGAGTCTCAGCTCTCAGGGCGTCTGGCTGGCTCAGTCAGTTGAGCGTCCAACCCTAGATTTTCATGATCTCACGGTTCGTGAGTTCAAGCCCCACATCGGGCTCTGTGCTGACAATGTAAAGCCTGCTTGGGATTCTCTCTCTCTCCCCCTCTCTGCCCCTCCCCAGCTCGCTCGCTTGCTCTTTCTTTCAAAAGGAAATAAACTTAAAAAAAATCAGAGCTCTCTTGCTAGCTAGCTGTGTGACCTTAGGCAAATCACTTAACCTCTCTGAGCTTCAGTTTCCTCCTTTGTAAGGGAAGAGCAACCATGCCCACGCTGCAGGGTCATCATGAGGATCCTGAGGACGGGCCAAGAGGACGGGGGTTGACTGGGTCACCTAGCACAAAGCTTGGCTTGTGACAAGATCAGGAACTGCGGTGGCCTGGTGCCTCCTAGCTAGACCTGAATGGATGGAAAGAGAAGCTGCGGGTCCAGCCCATGGGGTCACAGAAGCTCACGACCAAATCCAACGTAGAGCCTTTGGAATGATGCAAAGCTTCCCATTCAACAAGCATTTACAGAATGCACGTCCTCGTGCGTGCACGCACACACACACACACACACACACACACACGTGTGCGCACTCATTCACGCTTGTACATGTGCGCCCATGCACACACAACACACTGCAGTGCTTTTCTCATAAAGACCAAAAGGAAATGTAAACAAGCAAAGCCACAGACCATTGCCTTCACCAACTTGAGGCTCACGTCTTGCTGATCTGGAAACCAACTGTTTCCGTCCGCGTTTGACTCCAAATCCTCGGAGCATGGTCTTGGAGCCACCCTACGTGCCAGGGCTGGAAAGTGGGACTGTCCCCAAAAAGGCTGCTCTATTTTCAGAGCTGACCTGATTTATATAAGGATCTGGACGGGTCTTCTCATCCAATAATTATGCACCAGGTCATTTATGACTGTCACTGATGATGGATCTCATCACATTAGCCACACCGCACATTCACATGCTGCTCTATTTTGCATTCTAAAGAATGTGGCAGAACGACATGGCCACTTTCATAAAGTATTGTTTTTGCCCCTTGCCCCACTTCCACAGGACCCGACCGTCGTTCATTCCAAACACGTGGTGCCTACCCGTCACACCTACCCCCCAAACAATCAGATGCCAGTCTCTGGCAGGTAAGTAGAGGCTATTCATTCCTTAATTAAGTTTTAATTTTAAGTTAATCGTAGATTTTCACAAGCACTGTACTATGTAATACGGAGCGATCCTGCAGCCCTTACCCGGCTTCCCCAGCAGCAATATCTTACAAAATCAGGGCACAAAGATATAAGCAGGATATTGGCATCGCTGCGACCGAGAGGGTCGCAACGATCCCTCACACTGCCCTGATGGAGCCACATTATCTTCCCTCCGACTCCCTGCCCTCTCTCGCGCCCTGGCAATGACCACCCTGTTCATTTCACCCTTTGAAGGATGCTGTGGAGCCGCCATATTGCTTGTAGGGCTTCTAGACTGGCTTGTTCACTTAGCATCCTTCCCGGATGGTCGTGCAGGTTGTTGGCTGTATCGGGAGTTCTTTCATTGTTATTGTTGGGCACTATTCCACGGTGTCAACGTACCCCAGTTTGCTAAGCCATTCGCCCCACTGAAGGGCATCTGGATTGTTTCCAGTTTGAGGCTCTTACAAAGAGAGCTGCCGTAAAATGTGTGCGCCGATCTTCAGGTGAACACGTCTGCGTTTCTCTGGCGTGAACGCCCAGGAGTGAAAACCTCAACCGCATGGCAGCTCCATGTTTAGCGTCGTTAGAAACTGTCAAATTGCCTTCTAGAGCAGCTGTGACCATCGTGCCTTCCCGCCAGCGGTGTGGGAGGGACTCAGTTTCTCTACATCCCTGCCAGCATCCCATTCCCAGTAGTTCTTGTCTTAGCCATTCTCACAGATGAGAAGTGACATTGAGCGTCTCTCCCCATGCTTTTCGACTAACTGGCACTCCTGTATGGTGAGGCTTTCACCTGCTTCTAATTGGATTGTTCAACTTTTTCACTGCTGCGTTTTGAGAGAGGTTTATGTTTTCAGACACTAGCCCTTTGTCAGGTATACCGTTTGCGAACATTCTCTCCCACTCTGCGATGTGTCTTTCCACCCTCGTAGGAGAGTCTTTCACAGAGAAAATTATAAACCCTTGATGAGATCCAATGTATTAGTTTTTTTTTCCCTTTTATGGATTATGATTTTGGTGGCAAGTCTGAGAGCTTTCTGCCTAGTCTCACATCTTGAATAATTTCTGTTTTTTTTTTCCTAAAAGCTTTTCCAGTTTTACATTTTACACATAATTATGTAACCCATTCCGAGTTAATTTTGCATTAGATAGGAGACCTAATAGCAAGGTTCTTGTTTGTTTGTTTGCTCTTGGCTATGAATGTCCTACTGTTCCAGTACAATTAGTTGGAAAATGCTATCTCTCCTCTACTGAATTAGCACCTTTATCAAAAATCAGCTGGGCATATTTGTGGGAATCTATCTGTGGAAAAATCTATATATCTGTCCCTCCATTAAGACACACAGTCTTGATTATGGCAGCTACATAATAAGCCTTGTAATCACACTGATTCCTCTCACTTTATTATTCTTTTTCAAAACTGTTTTAGGTATCGCTAGTTCCCCTCCCTTCACATATGCATTTTAGAAGAATCTCATCTACGCGTGCAAATGTTTTGCTGGATGTTGATAAGAATTATGTTAACCTTCTATATCAGTTTGAGAAGTGACCTCCTTCCTTGAGTCTCTCTGTCCATGAACATGGTATGGCTTTCCATTGTTTAGATTCTTCTTCGATTTCTTCCATCAGCACCACATAGCCCTGGGCACGCGAGTCATGAGCATAACACGATTCGTTAGGTCTACACTGAAATGTCTCGTTTTGGGGAGTGACTGTAAATGCCACTGCATTTCTTATTTCAGGGTCCATGTGTTTATTACTAATAGATGGGAATGCGATTCATTTCTGTTGTGTCCTCCAACCTTGCTGAAATCATTCATTAGCTCTAGAAGGTTTTTTTTTTAATAGATGACATGAGACTTGCTGTGTGGACAATCACATCATCTGCAAATAGGAACAGTTCTATTTCTCCCTTTCTGTATGTCTTTTCTTGCCTTTTCATCCTCTGTCCCCTCTGGCTAGGACTTCCAGCACTGTGCTGAATGAGAGTGGTGAGAGCAGACATCCCCGGCTTATTCCTGATCTCCAGGAGAAAAGCTTCCAGTTTCGTAGCATTAGGCGTGAAGTTAGCTGTGGGCTTTTGTGGAGAAAGCGAGCCTCTGTTCCTACACCTCTGGCAGTTGTCATGGACAGATGCTGAATTCATCACATGCAGAGGCTCATATGGTGTTTCTGCTTCAGTCTTTCATTTGACAGATTGCCTTGACCGACTTTCAAATGTGGAGCCATTTCTGTACCCCTAGAATAAACCCCACATGGTATACGCTTCTTTCCACATACGGTGAAACATGGTTTGCTAATATCTCGTTAGGGATTTTTTATTTTTTATCAGCAGCCAGGTTCTCATGAGACACGGTCCACCCTTTCTTATTAGACGCCTAACCCTGTGAACACAGCAAGCGTCCTTCTGCGGGAGGAGTTTTGTTTTAAGAACTGGTCTTTTCACCTGGAGTTGGAGCTCCCGGTATAAGTGTTTTTTTTAAGTTTTTTTTTTTTTTAATTTATTTTGAGAGAGAGCATGAGTTGGGGAGGGGCAGAGAGAGAGAGAGAGAGAGAGAGAGAATCCCAAGCAGGCACTGAGCTGACAGGGCAGAGCTCAATGTGGGGCTTGAACCCATGAACTGTGAGATCATGACCTGAGCCAAAATCAAGAGTCGGGCACTCAACTGACTGACCCAGCCAGGCCCTCTATAAGTGCATTGATGTCCACTGGTCTCCAAAGTGCCCAACACACACACACACACACACACACACCACACACACACGCACACACACACCTTTATCTGGAATAATATTCCTAAACGTCTTCATTAGAACCAGACCTTGGCAATTCACCATTTGTCCTCCTCCCACGAGGCCCGAGGTGGCACAGACTCTCAGGATCACATAGGTGATAAGCGCTAAGTTCAGGGAGAGAATGAAGGCCTGCCCTTGGGTCAGGTCTGGTGTGCACGTGGCCGGAGAAGCCCCGGGGATGTCTGTCACCCCCGGGTGTGTTCCTTCGGGAGCCGCTGGTACATTCCAGCCGATGCTGGCTCTGGGGCACCCTGGGGCACCACCCTGGAACTGTCCCTCTAGGGGGTCAGCTCTCCCTTCGGAAGGTGACTGGCCTTCTGTCTTATTCTCTCATTTGCTGTCTTAGCCCTCCGCTGGCTGTCCCCTGGCCTGTGACACCTCTGTTACAAGTCAGCAGGCTCCGTCACCCCCTCCTAAGTCCCCAAAAGCACTTCCTTACAACCCAGTATGGGAACGGCTCCAGAAGGTGTGAACCACCTACCTGCAGGCCAGCTGTCTCTCACTTGGGACGACTGGGCCCGAAGGCCGTTAGCTGTTGCCTCAGCCCTCGCTCAGTGCTCTACCTGCATCACTGGCCTGACCAGGCACAGAGGATGTGGCATGCACAGCAATTGTCCACTGCTGGCCAGCCCGACCCTCCTCGGAGCTCATACTAACGAGCAACGGCACCGAAGTCCCACACTGGTTGGGGGGAGGGGTGGCAGGCTCTGAAATATCTACTTTTGTCACTTCTGAGTCTCCACAGGACACTGTCCAGTATGACAACCCACAGCCCCCTGAGGCTCCCAAGTCCCCCAGCTGTGGCCCACATTCTCTTCCTACCGGACAGTGCTGATCTCTGCTCTGGCAACACTATTTCTACCCCGACACGTATCCCCCTCCGTTACTGGAGTGTGGGGTCTTTGAGGGCAGAAACCTTCTTATTTTGGAGTCTGCACGGCACCTGCTCACAGCCAGCCAGCCCCCAGGCATGCGGGAATCAGGAGCGGACTACAGGTGTGGATGAAATGAATACGAGATCGGGGATCGGGGCGTCATCTCTCGGGTGCACAGACATTTAAGGCGGACGTGTCAGATTAACTAAGAGTCGCCAGGCCGCCCGTGCCACTCCGTGACTTATTTTATGACCGCGTATTTGCAGCTTTCGACCCCCTGAGCCCATTTTGCCCACCCCCACCCCGCACTCCAGCAACCACCAGTGGGGGAAAAAAATTCTGTAACTGAGCGAAGGGCTGGATGCCGATTCGACTTACAAACACGGGATCATCCAGCTGGGCACCTGAAACTAAGATAACGTAGGTCAGTTTTGCCCCAATGTTTTGAGAAAAGCAGACACGTGCTATCTGGTCCGGCACAAATTCTGCAGCTCACCGTTGGGACAGGAGCACAGGGGCCAGAGGTGTGTGTGTGTCACGACCGCTCCTCAACATCTACCTACCCGCCCACCTGTGGACTCACAGACTGACCAGAACCTTCTCTTTCAAAGGAACTGCCTCTGTCAGCTCCACGTTTTCCTAGTCCCATGCATGAACCCACTTTCCGGTGCCCGAAAAAGCCAAAGGGAGGGGAGAACGGAGTCCAGTTGTGAGGCCAATAGTTTGCATTTGACCCCAAGCCCACCCTCACCCCACATCTCCCCAACCTCTCTCAGTGGTACCTTCCCCCTCGACCCCACCGCCACCCCTGTGCCACCTGCCTTCATGTTTTTTTCCCATCTACAGCCACTCCTCCTCCCACTTAGATATCGGATACTTTCACTCCTAGCAAACCCGTGATGACTGATAGGGCTCCATAAGGATTGCTTTTTTCCCAAACATGTCTGCATTCCAATTGTGACTAAATCTCACAGCAAAGAAAAGAATCTCTAATGGTGGAAATGTGAGCTCCAGGAAGTAGGGTGGAAGAAATGGTGTACCTCTTTGGGGCAGGACAAGGCCTACACCTGAGGCAGGTCCGGCTGGGAATTCCTTTCCTACGCCTCAGAGTTAAGGACGAGTAACCACAGGGCAAGACTTGATGAAGCAAGGGAACGGTGCCAGACGGACACGTTTACTCAGGCGCAGACGTCTCCTGAGCTTTTGCTATGTGCCACGCACTCTTCTCAGGAGGCAGTAAAGGACGAGGCTCAGTCCCTGCCCTCGTGAGCCCACAGTCCAGAGACCAGGGCTGCTCTTCCGGGCAAAGCAGGAAGCCCGAGCACCGGTTTCCAGTGGACACACCCCCTTGGTCTCCAAGGTCCAGACGCTTCGCTTTCCAGAAGCCCCTGAGGTCACGCACAGGCCCAAGCACTGACTCCCCCGGGAGGGCCAGCAACAAGGCTTCAACAGCCACATGGGCCAGGCAGCTGTCCACACAGGGTGGGAACAGAGGGAGGGCAGAGTAGCAGTGGGTCCTGCCACACCAGTGCTCCCTGGCTGGCCACAAAGAAGTGTAGCAAATGGCACACATCCAAGCGAGCGGACAGCACAGTCATGGTGGACAACAGGCTGGGAGGGCAGAAGCAGGGATGGACCCAGCATGGCTGCCACCAACCTTTCCTGGGGGGTGTGGGGGGGGGCGGGGAACAAAGTGACACCCTCTGCAGAGTGTAGGCAGGGGACAGAAATGCAAATACTAGCCCAGCACCCCCTCCCCGGGTCCCCTTGGTCCAGTGGCAGGACCCTGCCCTTTGCCAACACGGGACTCCCACCCAACCTGCCACCCCTGTCCTGGGCTCGCCTTCAGTGCCAGAGAGACTCACAGTGATGAGGATCCCCTCCCCCCATAGAGCAATGTTGGGTCTCTGGCTCCTCAGCCTCCCGGAGCCCTTGCCAGAGAGAGAAGACAAGACCCAGCAACCCAGCACAACTCACCGGGCCCGTCCAGGGGCTGCTGGGACACGATCAGGCAGCTGGCCCCAATCCTGCACCCTCCTCAGGAAGGGGTTTGGGGGGCCTGGCGGTGAAGAAATACCCCACTGTTCCTCGCCGATTGCCGGGGCGCAGAGTGCTGGCCCAAGTGGGGGGCTGGGGCAGCCAGGCCTCCTGCAGGCGATCACATCCGATCCCGCCCTGACATGGCAGGAGAACCGGGCAGCCTGGCCCCCCAACCCCAGGGCCCCCGAAACTCTGACAGGGGCAGGCTGCAGCCTCTGACTTTCTATTAACTGAGACTTAATCTGAGTTACGTAACTGCCGGTCCCCACTCGGGCGGCCTCATGACTCACCGACTCCTTTGAATTCCTGGAAGGGGGTCTTAGAGAAGGAGAGTCAGTGGGCCCCACGGCTGGTCTGCTCCAGCTCCAGCAAGGCCCAGCTCCTGCCTCCCCCTCGTGTCTGACCGGCATCGGGCAGGAGAAACCCTCTCGAGCCAGACTTCAAACATGAAAATCTAGATCAAGGATATATTTGGCTTTCCAAGCTAATCTGTACATCAATTTGGTCTCTACTGACTTGTAGCCCTTTGAAGAAAACTTGGCAACTACTCATATGGAAAGCAGAGGACTCTTACGTAACCCCAGACAGGAGCCCCTGGGCTCTGGAAGGCTCGGGAGTCATGGGTGGGTCGGGGTTTGCTGGTTATTCACTTCATCAAGACCCAGGGTGCAGCTTTTACCCACAGGGCTGCGCAGGGTAGTCTGGGCACAAAAAGCCCAGGGAAGTGAAGGGAAACGTCTTGTGCCAGACATCTTGGTGGTGCCCAGGCCAGCGGGCTGGGGGACGGCAAGGCCAGGCTGGGCTGCCGCAGATCCCACGGACAGCTGAGCCACCCCGGCCAAGAGGACGCAGGACGCAGGACGCAGTGGGGAAGCAGGCTAGTCCCTCTCCGGAGACACGGAGACAGGCGTCTCGGGGAGGCGTGGAGCTGTCTCCGCTGGCTTGCCCTGCTCCCTACTTATCGCCCTCTTGGATGCACGGAAGAAAAGGAAGCAGGTGATTACAATAAATCAACAGAAAGGACAGACTGGGAAGAGCCCGCCAGCCCCTCCTCCGCTTGGCGGGTGGATCCCCTGGGTGGGCGTGGCATGAGGGGAGGGGGACGCGCCCCCGCAGTGGAAAGATTCCAGCTGCCTCCCAGAATGGCCATTTATTCCAGCATCCCTGTCCCTGATGAGCATCCCAGCCGCGGACGCGCGATGGATTCCGGCTGCGACCAATTTGGTGTCACCAGCTGGAAATGGGCACGAGCCAGGCTTCACCGGGAGGGCGACGCCTGTGGACAGAGCCTCCGACTCCGTCCGTCCTCCTAACGCCTCTGGCCAGTCCCCAGCTGCTGGAGGACTTTCGAGGTGGGGACGGTGAGGGGCAAACCGCTGGGTCCATGTGCTGGGCCCGAACGTGGTGCTGCGTGCGTGGCCAGCACTCGGGGGGGCTGAAAAGCACCCCGTGAAAACAGACCGTCACATCGCTTTGTCCCACGCCCACCCCCACGCAGACACACAGGCACCCGGGGCCTTGCGGTAGAAGGACAGACAGAGCGGCCCCCCGGGAGCACAGCCTGGGAAGGACACCTGGCCGATGTCCTGTACGCTCCCAGCCCCTGAGGAAAGCTGCAGCACGGTGGCCTGCAGCCTCCGAGGCCACTTGCAAGGAGGCAGCCAAACTCTGCCGCGTGCTTACTCAGCACCCCTCCGAGCCGGGCTCCGCGCTCCTTACTGTCGGAGCTCCGACCCAGCCGGTCAAGCTACGGGCTGCCTTCAAAAGACACCGTGATCCGTGCTTGCAGCTCTGAGACCACCACCACCACGCAGGCACAGCAACGGCTCCATCCGACTCCGTCCGTTTCTGCCTCGTGAGAGGAAAAGGCTGCTTGCACAGCTCTGGCCGAACACAGAAGCCAGACACCGAGCCCAGACTTTGTCTCGGGAGCCCGAGCAGAGAGCTTCTCGCTCAGGTGATGCCTGGAGCTGCTTTCCGCCACCTGGGCTCCGGGTTCAGCATCTGCCTGACACAACCAGGTTCCAAGCCTGGCAGCAGGGGTGCCCTGAGCTCGCCTGGGGAGCCACAGAGTGGCGTGTAAGCAGAGACGATGACCGGCTTTCTTCAAGGAAAAAGTGCATTTCCAGCTTTCAAGCAAGCGATCCTGGCTTTGTTACTGCGACCCTCGCCTGGTGCGACGCTAAAAGCACACAGACCCTCCCGGCCAGGCACCTCTCCTGGCCAGGGGGTGGCTCTCACAGACACGACAGAGCCCTCTCCGGTCAGCCTCCAAGAGAGGTGACAGGCTATCCTTAGAGGCACACATACAGAAAATCTCTTGTGCTAACACTGAAGGAAAAAAAGAAAAAAACAACAACAAAAGGTCAAACTTCAAAATCACCAACAGAACTATTTCCTACAGCAAAATCCCAAGGAGATCTCACTTGGGGATGCTTTAGAGGAACTGTTTTAGTGAATTCTGAACCAACACAGAGGCTTCTTTCCATGGTATTTACTCTCCTCTCCCTTTATCAAAATGTACTAATCTTTCAATCTAGCAACTTAGTGGTAATAATAATAATAATAAAAAGAAAGAAACCACATCAGCTCAAATAACTTGCCAGCAGTCGGTCAGAAATGAAGCACCAGACAGGAGCTCGGGAAGCATCGGGGAGCAGGAGGTAAGCCCAGAGCCGGGGCTGGGACCCTCTGCTCTTTCCCGAGGCCTTTCCGGGCTGGCTGAGACCTGAGAGGCAGATGGCAGGGCACCTGGAGGGGGTCACCCGGCAACGCTGCCCTCGATCCATTTTGTCTGCGTCCCAGAACAGGGAGCCTAAACCTTATCTAGTCCAAGCACACGGTTATCGATTCAGGCCAGGCCAATACCCAACAGGATTCGCTTCACCGTTAACCTTTTAAAGCCCACACTGGCAAACCAGCCACCGGAAAAAGGAGCGCCGCTTTCCAGAAAAAAAAAAAAAAAAAAAAAACGGATAATAACATTTGACAATTTTCTCTAGACGTTCTAAACAGCGCCTACCCCCGGGGTGCGGGTTTGTCTCATAAATCAAAGGCAGCTAGACAACGCTCGGTGCAATCGACAGAGGACACTTCCGATTTCTCAAAATCAGGTCGTGCACTTGGGTCTCGCTTCCCTCACTCCCCCCAGCTTCCATGGGGCGG
>NW_026057718.1:0-16562 GCF_023721935.1 Panthera uncia
AAGCCCCACATCAGGCTCTGTGCTGACAGCTCAGAGCCTGGAGCCTGCTTCCGATTCTGTGTCTCCCTCTCTCTCTGCCCCTCCCCCGTTCATGCTCGGTCTCTCTCTGTCTCAAAAATAAATAAAACGTTAAAAAATAAAAAATAAAAAAAAAGCAATGTCTATTATCTTCCTGGGAACTTCAAGGGAAAAAAAAAAATCGCTTGCGTGCACTAAAAGGATTTACGGTTCCAATATGCGCTGGTATTTCATCAAAGTGCCGAGAAACACCTCCAGAAAACAGAAAGAGCTTGAAAGAGGCAACCACAGAAACTAATGAGTGCTGTCTGGTTTTCTAAATTGAGTTTCAACTACCCAGGAACATTCCATTTCCCAAGACAAGAATGGTATGGACTAATTACCTGGAAATCTGTTGAGTTACAAATACAAATAAGCCCAGCCTCCACACGGACTGCTAACACATGTGACAATCACTGTATTATGCAGGCACTACAGGATTAAATCCAAGGAGACACTTCCCAGAATCAGCATCTTCAGGAAAGTCTGTCAGGGCTGAGAAGTCAATGAGACACAGCCTCAGTCTTTCCTTCCGTTGCCACTGGCCACCTCCACCTGGATTCCTGCTATTCTTCCATCGTCTACACTCAGCTGATGGTACCACCATGCTCCCAGGACTCAAGCCGGAAACTGGAACTGCCCCATATGTGGTCTCACCAAGTCCCTCCAAAATCACTTCTTCTTTGAGCTCCTCATGATTCCCCATCTACAAGATTGCGTTGGAGTCCTGGTTGGTTTCCCTGCTGTTCTCCTCGACCTCCAGAGCCACTCCCTCACAGGAGTGACCTTCCAAACACAGAAGCTGGGCACGTTACTGCCCTGCTTAAAATCCTGCAGTGAAGGCACAGATGCCTCCTGATCTGGCTCCTTCCTTGCTCTGCGACATCTCATCTTTCACGTGTACCCATAAATACTGTTCTCGAACTACACCGTGCAGTTCCCACGGCATCCACCAGACAGATTCCTAATCATCTTTCAGAAGCCAAACCTGAGGTCGGTCACCTTCGCTGTGAAGTCTTCTCTGCCTGCCCGAGATCCACTGCTACCTTCTCTGGCTACTTTGTAGTTTGCTCACAGCTCTACTACGGTGCAGAACACCCTGCATGACAAACGTGCATGTATTTGTACAACGTCCCACAATCGACGAGCTCTCAGAGGACACAGCTGTTTCTTAGTTATTCCTGAGTCTGTCGTGTCTAACACAGTGCCTGGCAAAAAATAGTGCTCAAGAAATGAATGCTGAATTGCAAAGCTACAGCCCCTGAACTATGTCTCCTGGGCATCAAATAAGATAGATCTACAGTGAAGCTCAAGTCACAATTAGGGAAGCACAAAGAGAGAGAGAGAGAGAGACAGAGAGAAGGAAAGGGAAATCAGGAAAGCAAGAAAAGAAAGGCTTCACGTTGAGAGTAAGTAGCTACCACCAAGTTTTCAAACAAAACCTAGAACCAAGTTTACCTATCCATGTTCACTAAAGTATCGTACCCAAGAAAGGTCACTGGAGCCCCTTCAGCAGAGTAAACAAAACAGAAAGGAGACTATCACACACAGTGGCAGGCTGCACTGTGCCCCCAAACTCGAAGCCCCAACCCTAGCACCTCAGAACGTGACCCTTTGGGAGACAAGATCTTTAAAGAGGTAATTAAGTTAAAATGAGGTCCTTAGGGAAGGGCCCTAATCCAGTAAGACTGGAGTCCTTAGGAGAAGAAGGTGGAGTGGGTGTGTGCACAGAAGGCCAGCTATGAAAAGAGGCAGGAAGGGGTGAGGGCAAGCCAGGGAGAGGGGCCTGGAATCCGTCCCTCCCTCACAGACCTCAGAGAAAACCAACCCCACCAGCACCTTGATCTTAGACTTCTAAGCTCCAGAATGGTGAGAAAATACATTTCTGTTGTTTAAGGGGCTCAGTCTGGGACATTTTGTTACAACAGCCCTAGGAAACTAATCTTATCCTATACAGGGGATTTGGTTAAGGAAAAGAAAAAACCTGGGGTCAGGGGCACTGTCTTCCAGTATTTGAAAGGCTGGTGGGTAGAAAAGGAATCAGTCATTTTTTCTAGGATTTGTGCATTCCATCTTGGAATAAGGAAGGACTAATAACAGGATACATTAACCTTAAAGATAACCTTCTGGTCCCCATACTCTATGATCATTAAAAAAGACATTTTTCTTAAGATGTCTGATTACAGACAGAGCTAAGATCTGCCTCTTACGAGTTCAAAATACTTCCACAAATGGCTGGTATTTTGTGTTGTACTTCATCTAAAACATTGCAGTATGGCCGAGACCGAGCCAGGTCAAAACTGGAGTTCAGGTACTTCTGTTCAGGTACTCCTGGTCCCCCACCACCGTCACCACCATGTAGATTTCCTTTCCTCCACTGCCTGGCATTCAGGGTGAAGGGCTTCCTGATAAACAAATTCAAATCTGTCCATTCACAGGGTTCGCTATATATACAGGCATATAGGTGTAGAGGGAGAGGAGCAGGGGAAGAACACTCCAAGGAGGAAGAGAAGAGTCCTGAGAAGGACATTCAGGGCCAAAGACCACAGCCAAGTGCTGGCCCTGATACTGCATGGGGTCCTGGTGCTGCATGGTGGTCGCTGGCTGAACCCGCATGAGCAAGGTGCTCTCTACCGGCCAAATGCATGTCATGGGGACAGCAGGTATGTGTCGGATCGGTAGAGCTGCCCTCTTATATTCTGCACAACTTCTGGACTTAACAACATAGCGCTGGCCACTCTACAACAAGAACAGCAGAGGCAAAATGTCTCAATAACTTTGGGGAAGCATGTGATGCAGCAACATACCCCTGGAGTGTGGAGTCGTCCTCGCAGCTGAGCAGCAGAGTGGAATGGCATGCTGGCCGGGAACAGTAGTGGCTCAGAAGCCACTTGGCAGTGGAGGCAGAGTTCTGGCAGTAGAGCATTGACAATCCAGGCTGGGCAAGCACGCAGGCACAGCATTAACAGGTAGTCAATAGAGTGAGCCAACATTCAAGGTCATCAGGTTTAGGACAAGCAAGAGGTGGGACCGGTGCAAGTGGTACCCCCCCCCCCAGGGGGGACATTATTCCAGGACAGCCAGGAACAAGGGGCCAGCAACATGAACTCAACCTTGGAGGATCCTGTAAGAGCATACAAGCTGTATCCTAAGTGCATGGTTCTACTAAAAGATATGGGGACTGTTGAAATGTGGCGTGAGTTCCTTCTGTCATGTAGGTGGACGGTACAGAGCTCTGGAAGTTGAGTTTTAAAAATAAACATGTCCTTATTGGTATCCACAGCTGGTGAGGTCTGAGAACATTTACTATGCAAAAACTCTACATTAAGAACATGTTCTTTAAAGCACATTTCCAAGCATATACTTATAAAGCAACCCGGTAGAATGCCATTAAATCTGGGCAGAGTGCCAAATGGAACATGACAGAATAGTGATTCGGGGGAGATTCAAGGTCAGCCAGAGGATTTCCAACTAATCACCACCGATGGCTCTCAAGAAGGCTCTGACCCTTAAGCCCAGATTCCCAGAGGAAAGCTTTGTCTGAGTAAGGCCTTCAGAAGCGTGCTGAAGGGAACATGTCTCTGGAGAGAAATGTGTAGTACAGGGTACAAGAAATCCAGAACACTCTGGCTTAGTTCAGAGAACACTAGTTCTCCTAGTTCCTAGGACAAGCTGGGAGAAGAGGTTCAAGAATAGGAGCCAATGACTGAGACCTTGGGTCCTGTTTCTTCCAGCAACTAACCATTTGGCTTTATTTTCTACCTCTCTGCCTGTGTTTCTTCTATCATCTGGCAGTATTCACATCTAACTTACTGACCAACCAGTAACGGGAGGCTCAAATGAGAGAGCAGATGTTTCTTGAAAAGGTCCAAGTGTACAGAAATAAAAGGTATTATTTATCAAGTTTAAATCACCTCTCAAGAAATACCAAGTCCCATCTGTCCGTGGGAAATTTACTGAGTGTTTACCATATTGCAGGATGGCTAGGCACTGGAACCAATGTAAAATATTGCAACCCTTTGCTCCTCTCACAGAGATAGATGTTCATGAAAAAATTATAACACCATGAGAGAATCATTATACCAGAAACAAGCAGAAAGTATCGGAAATAAAAAAAGATGATGTGAAGAGGTTTGCTACAGTAATATTTAAACAAATGCAGACAACCTAATAACTTATAGAACATTCATATGATAGAATACTAAACAGCCACTAAATGGAAGTTTTTATGAAGAAGTTTGAATGACATGAAGATATTTTAGAGAAAAGTAGTACACAAAACAGACGATGTGGAATAAGACAAATCCTGCCAAAATTAAATTCATAAAACTCCCTCTTCTGGCTCTGATGAGTTACTGTACCAGACTGGCTCTCCCACTGTTAATACTTAGGAAACCGGACAAAATGTACAAAACATTTTTCAGATATTGGACAACAAGCAGTACAGGAAATGAGGCAAGAAATGCAATAAGCACAATATCAATATGTAAAAATGAGCTGTATTTTTATACACAATTGGCCACTGTGTATAGAACAATGAACTGCCAAACGCAATGAAAAGCACAACTTATAAGACCACTGAAACATACGTGATTTAGGATAAATTTAACAAGATATTCCAGAGACCTATTCACTGTAAACTAAAAATATGCTGCTAAAAGAAAGAAAATCTAAATAAATAAGGAAATCTACTACATTCATAGATTAAAGTGGATAATGAGATTTCAATTCTCCATATATTGTTTTATAGATCCGATGCAATCCTAATCAAAATCCCAGCAAACTTTTTGCAGAAATTAACAAACTAATTCTAAAATGTACATAAAAAAGAGGTGAGGCACCTGGGTAGCTCAGTCAGTTAAGCGTCGGACTTCCGCTCAGGTCATGATCTTGCAGTTCATGAGTTTGAGCCCAGCATCGGGCTCTGTGCTGATAGCTCAGAGCCTGGAACCTACTTCAGATTCTGTGTTTCCTCTCTCTCTGCCCCTCCCCTGCTCGCTCTCTCTCTCTCTCTCTCTCTCTCTCTCAAACATAAATAAAACATTAAAAAATAATAAAAAAATAACATGTATATAAAATGAAAATGACCTAGAACAGCCATAGACTTACTATAAAACTTCAGTAATTGAGACCATATAGTATTGGCATAAGAACAGCACACAGATCAGTGAAACAATAAACAGAACAGAGAGTCCAGAAATAACAGATCAACAAAAATATGGCCAATTAATTTCTTCATAATAGTGGCAAGAAAAATCAATGGGGAGTGCTGGAAAGCCCTTCTGAAAGATGATGCTGGAAGAAACATATAGCAATATGGAAAAAAGAGATAAACTCTGACCCCATCTCACATCATACAAAAAAGTAATTCTAAATGAATTACAGACCTAAATCTAAGAGCTAAAATTCTAAAACTTTTAGAAAAAAACTGATGAAAATTGTCTTTGCAACTTTGAGGAAAGTATTCTTAGAGAGGACATAAACAGCACTAACTATACGGGGAATGAGATAAATTGGGCATCATCAAAATTGAAAACCGCTGTTCTACCAAAGACATCATTAAGAAAATGAATATGCACCCCACAGATCTGGAGAAAATATTTGTACTACACATAGCTGACAAAAAGCTTATATCCAAATAGAGAAAGAGCTCTTGGGGTGCCTGTGTGGCTCAGTTGGTTAAGCATCTGATTTTTTATTTTGGCTCAGGTCATGATCTCACAGTTCATGAGTTCAAGCCCCACATTGGGTTCTCTGCTGTCAGTGCAGAGCTCACTTCTCTCTCTGCCCCTCTCCTGCTCGCTCTCTCTCTCTCTCTCTCAAGAATAAATAAACATTTAAAAAGAAAGAGCCCTTAAAATTTTTATTAAAAAACCATAAAAAATGTGCAAAAGAGCCTAACAGCTACTTCACAAAAGTAAACAGAAGAATGGTCAATAACCACATGAGAAGGTGTTCAACATCATCAATCATGAGGCAAATACAAATTAAAACCCTGACAAAATGCTTAAAGGGCTAGTATCCAAAATGTAAAAAGAACCTATAAAACTCAACACCCAAAAAATAAATAATCCAATTAAAAATGGGCAGGGGGCACCTGGGTGGCTCAGTCAGTTGAGCATCCGACTTCAGCTCAGGTCACGATCTCACAGTTCATGGGTTCGAGCCCTGCATTGGGCTCTGTGCTGACAGCTCAGAGCCTGGAGCCTGCTTCGGATTCTGTGTGTCCCTCTCTCTCTGTCCCTCCCCCACTTGCGCTCTGCCTCTGTCTCTCAAAAATAAACAAACATTAAAAAAAAATTTTTTTTAATGGGCAGAAGATACAACAGACATATCCCCAAAGAAGACACCCAGATGGCCAATAGACACATGAAAAGATGCTCAACACCACTCATCATCAGGGAAATACAAATCAAAACCACAATGAGATACCACCTTACACCTGTCAGAATCACTAAAATCAACAACACAAGAAATAACAGGTGTTGGTGAAGATGCAGAGAAAGGGGAACCCTCTCACACCACTGGTGGGAATGTAAACTGGGGCAGCCACTGTGGGAAACAGTATGGAGGTTCCTCAAAAAGCTAAAATCAGAACTACCTTACGACCCAGCAATCACACTACCCTCTGCCTCCAGGACCAGCCAACACTCTATTTTGAGCTTAGCTCCTTATTACCGATCAACCATGAGCTCCCAGATTCATCAGACTTATTCCACTGAGGTGAAGGCTGTTGTCAACCACCTGGACCACATGCACCTGCAGGACTCCTACACCTGCCTCTCTCTGGGCTTCTATTTGGCCCATGACGATGTGGCTCTGGAGGGCATGAGGGTGCTGAGTGCCTCGTGAAGATGCAAAACCAGTGCACCGGCTGCGCCCTCTCCAGGGCTTGCAGAAGCCATCCCAAGATGAGTGGGGGTAAAACCCTGGACACCATGGAAGCTGTCCTGGCTCTGGAGAAGAGCCTGAACCAGCCCCTTTTGGATCTGTATGCCCTGGGTTCTGCCCGCACAGACCCCCAGCTCCGTGACTTCCTAGAGAACTACTCCCTAGACAGGAGGTGAAAGTCATCAAGAAGATGGGCGACCCCCTGAAGCACCCCCGTGGGCTGGACGGCCCCAGGCGGGGCTGGGTGAGTATCTCTTCAAGAGGCTCACCCTCCAGCACGACTAGGAGCCTCAGGAGCCCAGCAGCATTTGAGGGGCCCCTCTGGCAGCCCCCTGGGGCCACGGCTGGTGCCTGATCCTCTCCCTGCAGTCACTAGGTAGCTTTTTAACAACCTAGAGCCTTCTCCCAAGCCATAGACCAAATGGAAACAATAAAGCTTTTTGCAACCAATAATAATAATAATAATAATAACAGCAGAATTGCATAGGATTTCACCAAGCACAGGAGAGAGAAATCATTTCATGTAGAAAGAGAACTTCTCCAGAAGTATAACTGAGGATGCATTAGTAATATGCAGAAACCAGCCTACTCCAGGCAGGATATTTAAGTTGTAATTAGAGGGTGGAGCTTTTCTGTCACCAGATCTTGACTGAAACAGGAAAAATTTCTACTCAAGTCTGGCACTTCAGTGCATCAATAATGGAAGGACCTTGGATTCAGACTTTTTCAAGGGATTCACTGGAATGGCAGAGTTCACCTCTGCAAAAAGAACCACCCGCAGCTTCCCCCGCACACAGGAACGGCGAACCAGTGAGGTCTGATGCTCACCACTGACAAATGACGCTAGTAACCCTCAGTGAGAAGCATGGCTCCAGCCACAGGCTCTGGGTGGGCCTGGGTCGTACTGGTGACGGTACCATCTGCTCCGAGAGGTTCGGTTCTCACCTCAGCTTTTATGCATTCATTTGTAATAAGCCCAGAAAGTCCAAGTTGGCAAGCTCTTTCCTGGCTCTTTAGAGTCTACTGCTTTGATAAAAGAAACCAAATACCATTTTTTCTTGTTTTGCAATTATGTATGTACATATAAATCTTCCTTCCGTCTTTCTTTAAACATAAAATTTCAAGGGGCGCCTGGGTGGCTCAGTGGGTTAAGCACAGGACTTTTTGGCTCAAGGTCATGATCTCGTGGCTCATGAGTTTGAGCCCCTCATTGGGCTCTGTGCTGGCAGCTCAGAGCCTGGAGCCTGCTCTGGATTCTGTGTCTCCCTTTCTCTCTACCCCTACCCCACTTGCCCTCTCTCTCTCTCTCTCTCTCTCTCAAAAATACATAAACATTAAAAAAAAAATCAAAAAAAATTTCAAAACTGTAAATTGAATCTAGAATCACTAATCTTGGACCCTCTTCAGTTATGTAGAGTTACACTGTTTCTTAACGTGGTTTTCTTCTCTTTAATAGTCTAGGTTCCTCATTGGCTGAGTCAAAGAGCTCCTTACTGTATTGACTTTTGTTTCTAAAACATTTGGGGTGCATGGGTGGCTCAATCGGCTCAGGTCATGATCTCACAGTCCGAGAGTTCGAGCCCCATGTCAGGCTCTGTGCTGATAGCTCAGAGCCTGGAGTCTGCTTCCGATTCTGTGTCTCCCTCTCTCTCTGCCCCTCCCCTGCTTGCACACTGCCTCTGCCTCTCTCTCTCTGCCTCTCTCTCTCTCTCTCTTTCTCTGTCAAAAATAAAAACATAAAGAAGATTTTTTAAAAATCCCATACTGCCACTGCACGGCAATGCCTCAGTTCACCGTCACCCTTTGCTTAGAACCCACATCTGCTTTACAGAACTTTTTCACGGTCTTTTTAATCGTCGGAATCTCAAAATCTTCCAGAAACTGCCTACTGCTGACCTACTGCCATGTACAACAGTGCTTCTCAAACTGATGCGCCCTTGAGTCCCCTATAAACATGGTAACTGCGGACCCTGATGCATTACGTTGGAAGGGAAGCTCTTTGGCTCTAGAGCCCACAGGATGCTCATGCCCCCACTTTGTGCACCACACACTGCCCAGCACGCCGAACAAGGGCTCTTGCTCACCCAACTTTGGTTTTTCTCCACATATATACCCTTGGGGCAGGGCAGACTCTTCAGAAACAGTTTATTTCCTTGAACTTGACTAAGAGATTCCTCAGGCTAAAATGATCTAAGTTACATTCCTAATTTGCACTGGTAACCTTGCATGCTTAACCCTTCTTGGCACCTTCCTTATCCTTTGGATTCTGTCACCTTCATGTTCTTAGCTCGGTGTGCTTGCACACAGCAACTTTTTCTGTAGTAGACCTTCCAGATCCACACTCATTAATCTTTGCAGGTCTTGTTTAAAATTTAAATCTGGGGCGCCTGGGTGGCTCAGTCGGTTGAGTGTCCGACTTCGGCTCAGGTCATGATCTCACAGTCTGTGAGTTCAAGCCCCGCGTCGGGCTCTGTGCTGATGGCTCAGAGCCTGGAGCCTGCTTCCGATTCTGTGTCTCCCTCTCTCTCTGCCCCTTCCCTGCTCATGCTCTGTCTCTCTCTGCCTCAAAAATAAATAAAAACATTAAAAAATTTTTTAAATTTAAATCTTTCCTCTCTGAGTTGTTAATCATGATTCCAGATGAGAAAATTAAAATACCCTCCTTTCTTCCATATTAGATAAATACAGATATATAGAAATAGGGGTGTGTGTGTATATACACATACATACACATATACATATGCATATATACATGTTTACGTACTGACCTACTTAAGGAAAATGAAAGTCCAAATACTGTCAAGGTTTGAGAAGGCAAACACATTGCCCAGCTCCACGGGGCTAGAAACCAAATTCCATAAAATAGGTAGAAAAATAAAAAGGTAGTAATCCTGTATTACATCTAAATACTTCAGATATTTAAACCATTCTGTGAACTGGGCTCTGTTCCACATAGAAAATTTCAAGACAGCTCATTGTTCCTACTGCTCTCCACTTCCCAGTCTCACCTGCCAGTCTAACCTAATCCTTATTCCTCCCCCTGAAACTCTGCCCTTGGGGCTTTATATGTCTCCTTCCTAGGTACACGTTCTCCCATTTGAAAATTTACTTCAGGCCATCCTTTGCTGGTCTGATGTTAATTGGACTCTGTTTCCATGAAACTGTTGGAGTAAATTTCCATGCAGGTTCTTAAAATCTGGCTCATTTATATCTTCCCTTTCCACCTCCACTCATATTGATCTGCAATTACCAAAACTTTATGGACTCTGGAGTCTGAGAACTCTATAGATATTTATCACAGGCTTGAAATGTACAATCCATATCTTCACTGGTCATTACCATTCTTATCTGTGTAAGCCACACATCAAGCTTAATAAGTGCATTTATTTCTTACTATCTCATAGCCTATTGATTTTCAATACAATAGTTGCTTATGAGAATATCTAATGGCAAGGTATAGAGCCAAGAATTCTATAAGTACCCCAACCCTCCTCTGATGCTTTCTCTTTCCCACCCAGCCATCAGTGTGACTATAGTATAACACTATGTGTAGTATGGTATTGCTAGAGTATTACATACTATAGTAATCCCATCTAGCAGATGCATTTACAGAGCAGCATAGAGCAGGTTTCTTCTTATAGGGCATTACTCCCATCCACAAGGCTCCACCCTTATGACCTAATCACCCAAAGGCCCCCACCTCCTAACACTATCACATCGAGGGGTTGGATTTCCACATATAAGTTTTGGGAGGTATGCAAACACGGTTTCAGCCCATAACACTATGTTTTTGTGTTTTTTTTTTCAATTTTTTAAGTTTATCTATTTATTTTTGAGAGATTCAGAGTGGGGGAGGGGCAGAGAGAGAGAGAGAGAGAGAGAGAGAGAGAGAAAGAACATCAAGCAGTCTCCACAATGACAATGCCCTACTATGCAGGACTTGAACTCACAAACTGTGAGATCATGACCTGAGCCAAAACCAGGAGTCAGACGCTTAACTGACTGAACCACCCGAATACCCCATAATGCTATGTTTTAAAACATGACAAAAGAAAAAAAAAAAAAAAAACAAGAAACAAACCTTATCTATATAAATTTCTCACTCAAGCTAACTAAAAAAGAAGTTAGAAATACCATCTGGCTGGCTCAGTCCACAGAGCAACCAACTTATGATCTCCAAGTCATGAGTTTGAGCCCCATGCTGGAGGCAGAGATTACTTTAAAAAAAGAAAAAAGAAAAATACTTCAATGTTTACTATCTTAGAATACCCCACTATTATCTTTAGGATTTGAACAAGTTAGCAATTTTCCTACATCATATTCAGAATGTCTTGCTTGGCCAATCACTATTACTGTTGTATAAATCTTGACCCTGGTCACAGCGCATGCTCTAGGTAAAATGACAGGGAAGCGGTGCCTGGGTGGCTCGGTAGGTTAGGCATCTGGCCCTTGACTTTGGCTCAGGTCATGATCTCATGGCTCATGGGATCGAGTCCCCCATCAGGTTCTGCACTAACGGCACAGTGCAGAGCCTGCTCGGGATTCTCTCTCTCCTCTTCTCTCTGCCCCTACCCCCATGCTCGCTTGCTCATGCTCTCTGTCTCAGAATGAATAAATAAATGAACTTTAAAAAAAAAGAAGAAATGATAGGGAAGAGCAAGCTGCAAAGCTGGCTGGGGAAAAGGTAGGAAATCCCACATGGAGGAAAGGGTGGGCCACACCCTCTTCCTGAAATTCAAATCCAAGGTTTCAAGTGCAGCAAACCCTAGTTCCATCCAAGCATCAAGGAGCAAGGGTCAGAGTCGAAGGAGGAGAAGGGTGAGCACAGGGTCACGCTTCTGGGCAGAGTCAATTCTGAGGGTCAGAGGAAATTTTCAGGTGGTGGGATGGGCAGGTCCAGAATGAACTTTCAGCAGGGAGGACTGGAAGAGTCTGGTAAGAAGAATCAGATGCCCCTCTTCACAGCCAGGGCCAGAGGCTGCCACAGGCCACGTGGGCTGCATGAAGACAGGACAGGCCTGTCTGAGGCACAGGAAACTGCCAGGATGGGCCACAGGGAGCCCAGAGTTTGCTGCTCACCCACACGTTCCCTCTGGCACCTCCAGCACAGGACAGGAACACACAGTTCATTATCATCCCCCAGGGCAGGGAGAGAGCTCCCCGCTCCAGTGCAAGGCAGGGAATCCTGTCCATGGGACCAGCCCCAGGAGGCAGGCTCCAGCAGGGAGGGACTCATAATGCTAAGTCCCGTAACCAGTACCCCCAGGGCCACCTCCTTGTGTTCCTGACTGCACAATTCTCCTCTGGGGGTTAAGCTCTGCCCTAAGGAACGTAAGCAGTGAGTTATTCTAACTTAATATGTGGTCTTTAGGGGTGAGCCCAGGTATCTCAGAAAACCACTTTTTATCTTTCCTCCTACCTAATTAAAAACAATTTTTTTTAATGTTTATATATTTTTGAGAGAGACAGACAGAGTGTGAGAGGTGGGGGGGGGGGGGGGTAGGTGCGGTGCAGAGAGAGAGGGAGACACAGAATCTGAACCAGGCTCCAGGCTCCGAGCTGTCAGCACAGAGTCCAACGCCGGGCTTGAACTCACGGACCATGAGATCATGACCTGAGACAAAGTCGGACGCTCAACCAACTGAGCCACCCAGGCGCCCCTCTCCTACCTAATTATTACATCTGCCCTTGCACCAGGCCCCCTCCTGCTTCTCCCTCAGGGTTGTAAGGTAAGGTGTCCCTCCCGACTTCTTCCCCAGCTTTAACTCTGGCCAAAGACACTCTTACACCATTTTCACAGATTATGCAGGATGCCACTCCTGGCCCGTGTCCTGCTCTGTGCACCAGGCACACCTGGGTGGGTGGCAGGTTCGATGCTCCCCACACCCACGAGAGCTGCCTGCCCCACGCACACCTGCAGCAGCCCTTTCTGCACTCAGGTCACAGGCTTTCAGAGGATGGCTCACCCCCAGCCTTCCTGGACACGGTTTTCCCATCACCTCTGCCGCCACCCCCCACCCCCACCAATGCCCACAGTAGGTCCCAATCACAGGGATCAGGTCTCCCACCAGAGATCACGCTGCAAGCCGGCAGGTCAGGCTCGGCACCAGGCTTTACGTAACAGAAACGCCTGTGATTTGGAGCTGTCTGGTACGTGCTGCCTCAACCCCCAGCCAAGGTTTATTTCCACATTCCAAAATGACTATAAACCGTCTCAAACTCATTCTGGACTCTCTCATCCATGGATCTCAATAACTGAAAAAGAACATCATCTCATCATCACTGATTATTTCTTTATGGGGGTTCTCATATAATGGTCTCAATATGTCTCCTAGTCTCTATTTTTCTTTCTGCAAACCTTCCTTTCATCAGGCTACTTGAAAATCAGCTACCACCACCATAAATCTACCTACCAGGTTTCTTGTGGTGGTTGTTGTTTTGTTTTTGCCTTTATGGGTAAGCAAATCCAAGCTGCCCTTCCTTGCCCTTCTTACTTTTATTCTCTCAATCTCTCCTCTCTTCTCCTATTAACTCCTGAGCTGTGTTTTACCTCATACCCCTGCCAAGCTGGAAGGGAAATGACTATCCCGTGATGAAGCGTCCCTCCTGTGGTCCCCACTCCACCCAGTCCCTTGCCACGCTGTGGCTCCCTGGTTGCCACAAGCATTCCTGCCCAGTAGCAGCAGTTTCTCTCCCCAAATCACACCCTCCATTGTGCCCTCTTGAAAGTGGGAGGCTAGACTGTCATCCAAGTGACCACTTTCCTAAGACACAGCAGGAAATAGTGTTGTTTTTCCATCTTATTTATGAAATGCCTATGTGCACAAGCCAAGTCATTTAACCAGCTCAGACAGACAGTTCTGCCTCTGCTGAAACCTGAGACTTAGCAGAAAATGGGCTTTTGTCTCCAAACTTCTTTCTTTTCTAATTTCCAAACCCCTCTCCAGACTCCCTACTCCAGTCCCTGGCTGTGAACCCAGCAGGTGCTCCATAAATGCTTGTTCCCTGGCATTCAGCATCCACAGACCCCTGGGGAGGCCTTCACCACAGGAACACCACTTCTGCTAGCAGGGGGTCCATTGATTTCTCTTTCCAGGCACAGAAAAAGGAAACTTTTAGAAGAACCAGGTTCCTAACAAGTTCATGAATGAAAACAGCAGTGAAGATATAAACTATAAGATTCTAGAGAGGAACACAAGCAAAAACACAGCAATCCTTCTAAAATTAGAAGGGAAAAAAATAGGGGCACCGGGGTGGCTCAGTTGGTTGGGTGTCCGACTTCCGCTCAGGTCATGACCTCGTGATTGGTGAGTTCAAGCCCCACATCAGGCTCTGTGCTGACAGCTCAGAGCCTGGAGCCTGCTTTGGATTCTGTGGCTCCCTCCTCTCTCTGCCCCTCCCTGGCTCACACTCTCTCCCTCAAAAAATAAACAATAAACACTTAAAAAAAAATTTTTTTTAAAGAAGGGAAAAATAAAATAAAGAAGGGAAATAATATTTTCAATACTACTGAGATGTTATTTCCATTTTAGCATGTCTTTAACATAATTTTGTTACAGACATATTAGTTCAAGGAAAATGACTGAATAAGTGAGTAACGAAGAAATATAGGGGGGAAATGAGGCTGTTAACAGGGAGAGAAGGGGCCTAGGAGACAGGCTGTGATTAGCTCGATTTCCAATGTCCGACAATCACTGGTTTAACATGAAATACAACCTCACCAGGGGTTAAGACTTGCGACATAAAGAACACTGATTCCTTTTTCTTTTTTTCTTTAGAGAGAGAGAGAGAGAGAGAGAGAGCAAGAGCAGGGGAGAGGAGCAGAGGGAGGGAGGAGAATCTTAAGCAGCCTCCACGCTCAGAGCGGAGCCCAACCTGGGGCTCAATCCCGCAACCCTGGCATCATGACCTGAGCCAAAATCAAGAGTTGGATGCTCAACCAACTGAGCCACCCAGGCGCCCCAAGAACACTGATTTCAGTCAACAATGTTTCGATTATTTCTTCAAGGGTTAGAAACCACCAAAGTACCGCACATGTCTTTTATCATCAGGTCCCTGTGGTAACTTAATGTGCTCTTTTAAACTGTAGATGACATATTAACAGGAGGTCCCAGCCTTCGTGTCTTATGCTTAATTATATAATCTTAATACACCCATGACTTTGTGGTATCACATTGGTGTAACGCAGATTGAAGAAGAAATCACCAGCACTTACATTCAAATTTCCATTTTGTTCTTTCAATTACCACCAAAGGGCAACAATTCTGTTTCATGCCTCCTTCGTACAGCCAGAGACACTTCGCAGACCACAATTATATCTCGAAACACGACATTACGCTCCAACCAGATAATTTTTGCAATGGGCAAAAAAACCCCAGAAACCCCAAATAAGCTGCATCCTCCTTTAAATTGCATAAGGGAGATAAAACCAGGAGGGGGGGGGGAAAGTCTTGCTTGAATTTTTGCTCTTAGATGGAAGGCACCTTGAAGAAAATACTATGCAGTACAATTACTCTTGAAAAAGTTCAAATTCAGCAGGCACAGGCTGACACGGCTTTCAATAATTTTGTTCCCATGGAGGTTTTTCGCTATTTAATGTCATATAAGGTAAGGATTTAATAGCTTCCACCTCAGCCTTATCAACCATTACTTGATTACGTTCTGACTGGCAGTTTTTAAAGAAGCATTTCTGGATATATTCGCCTTCCTTCACTTCATCAGACTTTAAGAGTTCGTTCCTTTAAGGAGACTAAGTCAAACGGCAGCTGAAAATTCACCAACACTGTCGTTTACAATTCCCTTTCATTTTGTCCCTATACACACAACATACACATCCATATAATTCATAAAAGTGGTATTTTTAGCACACCTACAGAATCACAGAATGCCACAACTGGCTTCAAAAGACTGTAGCACAGGGGCGCCTGGGTGGCTCAGTCGGTTGAGCGTCCGACTTCGGCTCAGGTCACGATCTCGCGGTCGGAGAGTTCGAGCCCCGCGTCGGGCTCTGGGCTGATGGCTCAGAGCCTGGAGCCTGCTTCCGATTCTGTGTCTCCCTCTCTCTCTGCCCCTCCCCCGTTCATGCTCTGTCTCTGTCTCAAAAATAAATAAACGTTAAAAAAAAATTAAAAAAAAAAAAAAAGACTGTGGCACAGGGGCGCCTGAGTGGCTCAGTGGGTTGGACGTCCAGGTTCATTCAGCTCCGGTCATGATCTCATGGTTCACGAGTTCGAGCCCTGCGTCGGGCTCTGTGCTGACAGCTTGCAGCCTGGAGCCTGCTTCGGATTCTCCCTCTCTCTCTCTGCCCCTCCCCTGCTCACGGTGAGTGTGTGTGTGTATGTCTCTCTCTCAAAAATAAATAAACATTTTTTTAAAACAACACTGTAGCACAGATTTCTACATATCTTCGTGTCTGCTCTCCCAGAGAGCCCCCCAGCATTAGCTGGCCACGTAGCTGCCCAGAGCAAGGAGGCCCCTTCAGCTGGGCGTGGAGTGTGACAAAGTTTCAGACAAAGAGATCGGTGGAAATGTGATGCTGTGGCTCCAGCTTATGTTTTCACAGGGGAGGGGGGATCTCCCCCACCCAAACTCCATCCCCCAGCTGGGAAAGCGGG
>NW_026057719.1:0-6655 GCF_023721935.1 Panthera uncia
CCTACGGGGACCAATGGGTACCCTTTCCCTATGGAGACCAAAAGGTGTCCCTTCCCTATGGGGACCAACGGGTGCCCATTCACAGATTTGGTGACAGTGCTATGAGATGAGCTGCTTGTCTGTAGGACCCTCCTTGCCCATTTGGTCAGCACCCTTGTGTGAGGCACAACCTAGCCGGGTCTATGCAGTAGGCCTGGCTGTATTGCCATGGCAGAGCGGGAGCAGGGGAGGAAGGTGGCATTTCGTAGTGCATACTTGTAGGAAATCAGAGCTTAATAGGTGCTCCCTGAAGAAGGAGGAGTTAGGGGCTGGCCTCCCGCACCAGGTGACAGTTGAGATACAGACAAAGCACTAACAGTGACCAGAAGAGACCAGGATGCCAGTGTCCTGCAGGGCACGTGTCAGAGGCACCCTATCCAGACGTCAAATCTGGGAGCACGTGGGGCTATCAGCGGGCAACAACTCTCTGAGGGCCCCAGGGGACAGGAGCCAGCGGGGGCTGGTGCCTGACGCCAGGATGACAGTCAACCTGAGGGAGGGATATTTGTTTCAGGATCAAAAGGCCCCATCAATTCTCCTCCTTTGAGGTCGTGTTCTGTATGGGGAGGCTAATGACAAGGGAGGTGGGGGTGACCTTGGGAAATGGGGTAACACCAGGGTGTCTGTGCTGGGGACCCTGCTAGACACCACGCGGCTCAGCTTTCCTCTCCCTCGGGGTCAGCCTGTGCCCAGGGCCACAGTCATCACAAAGGACGGCCAGTTATTCATGAGTGTCATCAGCGAAAACAAGAAAAAATGGAAACAATCAATTCAGGGTGTGGAGAAGCCATGCTGGGACAGAAAGGCACACTGCAGTCTTAGCACCAAAAATGGCCAAGGTGGGGACATCAGTGACGTTCCAAATGGAATCCACAGTCTGACTCCACATCCAGATCTTCCAACTCCACTTTTCACTTCAAGGTCTCCCATCGTGTGTGTTTGGAAGGCTTTGGCCATCAAAGGCGTAGTGGTTTCTGTGCTCTGTGGCTGAGGCTGGGCTGGTCTCGGGACGAGGTTTGATAGGGTGCCATGGGGCACAACTCCTACATCTCCTTATTGTGCATCCCGCTCTGTGGGAGAGAGAGGTTTCAGGTTCCTTGTTCTGCAGACGTTGAAAACATCACTAGGTGCCAAAGGCCTTGGTTAATCTCATGTGTGGTACGGGTATCTGTTTTATACAAAATTTCATCTTATATGTTTGTCGATATGAGAAACAGCCATTTCACTATATTGTTTCCGGAAAGAAGTAATAGCTTCTCAAGGGAAATAAGCTAAATTAGTTCGAGAAGTTTGAAAGAGGGGCATCTGGGGGACTCAGTGGGTTAAGCTTCCGACTCTTGATTTCGACTCAGGGCATGATCTCACGGTTCGTGAGTTCGAGCCCTGTGTAGGGCTCTGTGCTGACAGCATGGAGCCTGCTTGGGAATCTCTCTCTCTCCCTCTCTCTCTGCCCTTTCCCTGCTCTCTCTGTCTCACAAAATAAATAAACATTAAAAAAATAAAAGAATTTCCGAAGAAGTCAATATTTTAATTCAAGCGAAGATGTTTTGAGACATGTGCTCCAGACCTGGGTGTAAGCTGAGTCCAGGAGAAGACAATTTGTTAGGGCTCAGGGTCCCCAGCGTAGGGTCTTCTGGAAGAGCGATGATTCTCAACTCTGGGTGCCCGTGGATATCTACTGGGGAGTATTTTAAAATGCTGATGCCCGGGCCGCACTCTAGACCAAAGGACCCAGAATCTCAGAGGGCGGGCCCGGGAATCTGTCTTGCAAAAGGCTCACCCTGGGTGGATGCTGAAAACCAGGGCATAGGATTATCCGGGCTAAAGACCAACCACATGGAAGGTTGGGTGATTGCCCTGCAGGGAGGTTGTAAAGTTGACAAACACTAACTGGGCCAATCCCTTCTCGGGAGCATCTCAAAGCAAACAGCTCTCATTAGCTCCTCTCCAACGTGACTCATTATCCAGCCGCCCCTAAATTAGCCTGAGCGCATCCCCATGCGTTTCAGGGAAGCGGTGAGTGGCAGCTTGTCCCAAAATGGAAATGCAGATGACAGAAGCTTAATTGAAATAGAATAATCAGTATTTTTAAGACCCCCACTCTTGGAAGCATGGCTTGGGCTGGAAGTGAAGGCGACATGGCCCCGAATCACAGCGAGCTGAGCTGAAATTATCGTGACTCAGTGGTACCGACGGAGTGGCTTTGTAGCCTCTGGACTTGTCTCTGCCGGTGTCCCCGACTCCGATCACATTTTACCCCCTTAGTGCACTGCACACGCCTCCAGCGCCAGACTACATCTTACCCATCTCAGAAATCTCCATGGCATCCGGCGTGGCATCAGACTCCTGACAGGAACTCAGTGTTTCTTTTTTGAAGAATGAACGAATCATGTCACCAGTGTCTGGGATGTGGAAGATGCCACCAGCCTCCGTGAGGCTGACGGGAGGCACACCTCACCAGCGGCTGAAAGGTTCCCGCCGCCCCAGGATGACCCGAGGAGAGAGACAGATGCCAGTTGGCGTTTTCAACATGGCGGCGATCCGTCCTTTACCAAGTTCAGTCACTGGAAGTAGGAACGAGGGAGCTGAGGGACGTCATATCTTCAAATTCAACAGCAGTGAGCATGTTATAGCTGCTAAGTCCTGCATCTAAGACCTACCTGTGTGCAACATCCTTGGGAAGGATGGGGACTGACAGGTGAAGGCCCCATTTGTCCACTCACTCATTCAATCGGCAATGCTCTTTGGAAGGTCAGTGTGTGCTGGGCACCGACCACAGCTTGTCCCCGTAGAGGTCGCCATCTAACGTGGACACAGACTAACACAAACAATTCCAACTCCATTTGAGGGCCAGCAATGGTACACGAGAGGCATGGGGACCCTGAGGATAAACACAGGACCTGGCTGGGAAGGAGAGTGCCCAGAGATGGTGGGCATTACTAATCCAGAGAAATTAGGGCAAGGATAGGAGAGGTCAAGATGGGAGAGATCTTCTCTCTGGCGTTGTGACCACTTAACATCCTGTCTAAATGATGCTGATTTTAGGAGGCCAGTGGTTTGCGCGACTGGGCCGTATGTCTTTAGGGTGTCTGTGCAGAACCGAAAACCATAGAATTGTCAAACAAGAGGACTGGACTCCTAGTTTACGATGAAGTAGAACAAAACACGTACCGTCTACGAAACTACCTGGAAATGCAGCGAAATGTTGAGCCCTAGGTAAAAGGGACAAGTAGGCTTTTCTTGGTTCCTGAGAGTCAAGAATGGTGGAAGCTGGTTGAGGACATGAGCGGGTCTCTTGCGACCAAGTCAGTCGTGTTTGCTATCTAATCCACGTCTTGTTTCCGGTAAGTTCCCAAGACATTGCTGGTGAGCCATGGATGGGTTGCCCAAGCAGGTGCCTGCCCTGTGCCGGGATGGTGGCAGTTGCCTTGTCAAACGTCTTTGGGTTTCAACGGCCAACATTTGTCTTGCTTTTTCATTGCATTTCACTGGAATGCTAACACCAAAGAAAATGGTCTGAATGTTTGGACGTGATTTAACTTGTCCATATGGAAGACGGTGTGCCTGGCAGCAGCTGTTTACGTTTACTCCTCAGATCTGTTATTCCTACCAGATTTCTGCTGCCAGACCAGCGTCTTGTAATCTTTTAGAAGCAGGGCTGCAGAGCAGATTTTCCACAACATTATACAGACCATAAAAGTACTAGGAAGAAGGCAGGAGGTGTGAGTCCAAGGGCACAGCTATGTATTCTGGCACCGTTTTCAGGGAGGCTTTGGGTTAATTCCTGTCAATTCAAGCGGGCAACGATGCCGATGAGCGATGGCCAATCTGTCCTCACCCATAGCCTCCTTTGGACAAAGATGGGGGCTTTCTATTTCTAGAACATGTGCTTTAATGAAGCACATTCCTGTTGGGCATCTTTCAGCAGGCTGCTCCTGTGACAACAGGTCAGCTCTGAGCACCGTTCCTAAGAGGACAACATTGTTCCCTGCTCGTGACAGGGCAAGGCGAGGGGTTGGACCTCACAGGGCAATGAGCGTTTTCCCCATGTCAGTAGTTGGAGTCAGTAAATGGGCCCGTTTGAGATTTGTGCTTACGCACACTCCTGAATCCCCCATGCAGTCCTGTCTTCCTCCTGCCATCTTGAAGACAACCACGTAAAAGAACTTAAAATGTGTGTTTTGCCTGAATCCCCCACGACAAGAAGTGAACTAAGCCAAGAGAGGGCTGCTGTCCGGGAGTGTGGAGGGACTCTGATCCCTGGAGCCCTTGACAAATGGTCTCCCGGTGGTGGAACCAAATTGCCACTTAAGTCCCCGTGTCTCCTTCATAAACGTCTTTCAAGAGGTAACGTCCAGTGGAAAAGATGCGAGCATCGGTACCAAGATACTCTCTGAATGAAGGTCGTGAGCCACGAGGGCCCCGAGAGCGGAATGTCGCGTCCTGAAACCCGTGTGGAGAGAGAGCTAGGGGCACAGTCTCCCCCTCGGACCACGGCAGTGTCCCTCTCCGATGAGAAAAGTAACTGCAAGAAAACTCGAGTGACCAAAATCTCTTTAATAAATCCACTGAAGAGTAAAAGATATGAACCATTGTCTTCGGTTGGTCTGCAACCCAGAAATAAACACTTACTTCCGCACGTTGGCTGTGAAGCATAGTACAACCAGGGTGTCTAAGTAAGGAGGCGTGGTAAAGACTACTATTTTTATACTATTTAAAAATCCCATGGCCGGTATTCAATAAATGTTCACTGAAAGAATGAATTAGAATATCGGGCAGTGAACAACTATCTTAGATACAAAAACATCGCCTTTACACCTAGACCATGGATCGGCCCCGTCCAAGTCCCTCCCACCACCTGGTGATGGCTTCCATCCCTTTTTTCCCTGGCTAACACATCTCAATTTTTTTTGAGTGCCATTTTCCCTCACCCTAGGATTAAGTATTTTCTGACCCAAGCCAGCCGTGGCCGTCCTGTCCATTTGTCCCTGCGGGCATCTACGGGTTCCGAGTGACCGACCCGTGGCCAGTGAGATGCGCAGGGAGTCAGCTGGAACATTTCTGGGAAATCGTTCTCTCCCTGACGGTAAAAAAAGAGAGCTTTGCAAAGATGCCTTTTGTTTCCCGTCCTTCGTGCTGGGGACGCTGGGCGTGAGAATGTGAGCCATTTTGTAACCATCTGGGGGACACACACTGAGCCCCTGGGCACAGCAGACTGGAGATGGCGGTTGGGGAGGGGGCTCGGACTCTGGTTCCTTGTGTGTGTGTGTATGTATGTGTTGTTTTTGGCCTCGGTGTTAGCTGCTTTGCTGAGAGCTTATAGGTCATAGATTTACAAGGCTTCCCTATGTTAGGCTCACCATCTAGAATGAGCCTGGGACACATTTGACAAATATTTGCACGTTAGAGGAATGTCCGTCCCAGCTCCGGAAAGAAAATGTCCCGGGCGGGGGGCTCAAGAAACACATGTGTATCTCTCAGGGCTCTGCAGGCTGCTCGTCCCAGAGCAAGGGGCCGGGAGCTGGGGTTCCGGGTGAGGTCCTCTCTGGGGCCTGCCGATGGCCACCCTCCCGTGGCGCTCACGTCAACTCCTCTCCGTGCCAGGGAGCTGAGGGCTCCGGCGTCTCGTCCTCTTCTTATGAAAACACCGATCTTGTCGTGGGGCCCCGCTTCCAAATATCCTCACCCTGGAGGTCGCAGCTTCAGCGTGTGAGTTTTGTCGGCGCGTGGACGCGGGGCCCATAAGCGAGGGGCTCGAGTAGGAAGATGCGGCGAGATCGACAGTCGCCCCATCCCCGTTTCGGGGAAAACGACGTCGTGCACACGGAGCGTGGCGTCTCCGGCTGCGTTCTCTGGAAGCGGCGCCTGAGGTGGGGACTTCCGTGCAGGTGACTGGCTGGGGGCGTGCTCCCAGGCACCCAGGACGTGACAGAGGGAAGCCAGGTGGGGTCTCGGCAGCCGAGGGCTGGCTCCGGCCTGACCCTACACAGGCACCCTGGAGGGACACTGCTCCACAGACCCCATCGCCCCTTGAGATGCGCTTCTTGGGAACCGTCGGCCGGCCCCCGCACTGTGGCTGGGGGGACGGGGGAGGGCGGTACCCCGGGGTCGGGGGCGCCCCCCTCCGACGACGGACACCTGGCCCCTCGCCCCTCACCCTCCCCGTGGTGGTGGGGTGTGTGCGCCGACCCGGCAGGGGCTGGGGGTGCGGGGAGCGCTGTCCATCGCCCGCACCCCTCGCACTGCGCAGACCCGATTGCGTCCGCCTGAGGCCTCTCCGTCCCACAGAACAGCTCCAGGGCCCAGATGGTCGCGGAGTCCGGGGACAGTTAAAGGAGGCTTCGAGGGACGAACTGCACTCCCTCTGCTGCTCACCCTGGGACTGGGACTGACACTCAGAGTCCCCTCCTCTACAGCCCGGTCCAGGTTCTCTGCCGTGGCTCGCGTTTCTGCAGGGCCGGGTGGCTGGCTTGGTGGGGCCCAGAGTCACCCTTGAGGGTTTCTGTGTTTTCATCAGGCTGCATTTAAGCACTTGTCTGTCTGCAATGAAAACTGGTCATGAGAGAAGCAAGGCTCGTCCCCGGGGTTGGTATGGGCCCCAAACACATTCCTTCCC
>NW_026057719.1:6755-16533 GCF_023721935.1 Panthera uncia
GTATATCAGCAGCCCTACACGTCGGTCAGGGTCAGCTGCCCCTCCCCGCACAGCGATGCCTTTCTCCTGCCTGGAGGAGTCTGAACAGCGGCCTGTTTTTCTGGGGTCCTGTCACCCTTTTTCTTATGGTTGCTAGGGAGCCGAGGGCTGAAGGAGCACTACCCACCATGAGCCCCGTCCTGCAGGGGACGCCACCACTGAGCGGTGGGACCCCCCTCGTGGGTGCATCTCTAGGGCACCTGGAATCGCCATCACCAACGATTACGACAAAAACTTGTCAGTGTCTGCGGTGCGTACAACGTAAAGACGGCGAGGCCGAGGACTCAGGACTGGATTCATCAACGAGCCCGTGAAAACGTCTTCCACCTCACCAGTAACCCCGGGCACACAGATTAAAAGAACAATCTGACGCCATCCCTTATGCTTCAGATTGGCTCAGCCTGTTAAGCGCCCGGCTCCAGCTCAGGTCACGATCTCATGGTTCACGGGTTTGAGCCCCGCGTCGGGCTCTGTGCTGACGGGCTCGGAGCCTGGAGCCCGCTTTGGATCCTGTGTCTCCCTCTCTCTCTGCCCCTCCTTCACTCACACTCTGCCGTCTATCTCAAAAATAAATATTAAAACATTTAAATCTGCAGGTTGCTTAAAAGGCTCCAAGAAGATTTCTGGATGTTGCCCTTCCGTGCTGTGTGGCCGTGTCCTGGAGGGCTTTCTTTTCGCCCCGTCTCCATCATCCTGTTCCTTTCACGGCTGCCGTTTCGTGAGACTTGGTTCTTATCATTCACAAACGGTTCCATTTCATCTCTGAACTCATGTGTGGTGGCCAATATTACACCCTTTATTATACTACGGAACAGCCTGTGAATGGAAAGATAGAGTTTTTTTCCAGGATCAGAATGGTAAATAACGGCAAATTATGACCAGTGCAGAGTTGAACTTGGCCACAGACCGGGTGTGAGTGGACATGACTGTGCGTGCAATCACGTGTGTGTGCGTGTGTATGTGTGTGCGAGAAGGATCATGTCCAGCCTTGGGACAGAGCAGCAGCAAGGCAGAGACCTGTCCCGGCTCTGCTCCCAGCTTCCCTGGACTTCTTGGCGGATTATTTAATCACTTTTTACATCTGACATCCCTAAAATCCCTTCCAGCTCAGGTCTTAGGTTCTGTGACATGCAGGGGTGGGTTGGCACGGGCACAAGCTTTGGCTGTGGAAGGACTGGTCCGGGGCGACGTGTGAAGCCCGCCCCCAGTGTGGCCCCAGAGGCCATGCCAGGTGGCGCAGACCCGCAGGTGTGGACCAGGCGAGACCCATCGTGACACAGTCATCGCCGCTGGGGAGCACCGGTGCCGTCACTGCCTGAATGTGGCCTCTGTCCACACACACAACACCTTCTCTCTCCTGGACTCCTGTGGAGTTTGCCAAGCTGTGTTCAGAAACCAAACTGTCAGGGCGTAAACTCTGTGCGGACCTGTGGTGGGTTATAAGTGTCCCGTAGCCCCTCGTCCTTGTAAGGCCCAGAGAAGTCCCTTTTGCAAAAAATATGACAAAGTTTGGTTGCCCCAAAATAGCCCCTTGGCGAATGTGGTTTTCTACTGCAGACACTTTGATCAAACTCTGGAAACCACGAGAGCAGAGTTTTACGGACAGTGGGAGACAAGGCCGTGCAGGTGCCGAACTTGGATCGGTACCCGTGGACTGGCCAGCTGTGACCCGGAGGGACTCTGACTTCTGTGAACCTCATTTTCTTTGTAAAGTGGGAAAAGCCGCACTGACAGGCCAGGGGCTGGTGAGGGTCACGCTTGGCTGTGCAGCTCTAAGGCTCTATAATGATCCTGTGCTCTCTCGTAACATGTGCTCCTCTTGGGGCCACAACAAAACTCGGAAGGCGCTCTGTTTTATGGACGAATTGAGTGCAATGGAATGGTCCACTAATGTAAAGCACAGGGAGGGCAATCCTGCCGGGAAAGAGAACTTGGCTTTGTTTGTAAACTGGTAACACAGAAGGAAAAAGGAAAATGGCAGCATGGTGGGCACCTAAACGTTGATTCAGCCGAGGCGCGAAACTGAAGGGTGTGACTCCAGAGAATCCCAGTCTGTAGATGTGCGACTCTGGGAACCCTGCCCTCAGCTGTCCCCCGTCTCCTGTCACCGGTCCCCTTTGATATGCCGATGGCACTCCACCCCGGAGCCACTGGAAAGACAGCCAGACTCGGAACTTGGAGAGAGTCCTAGGATTCAGAATTGAAAGGAGGGAAGGAGTTGGAAAGGCAGCACCGAGGTGAGGGAACCAAATAGTTACAGTAGACTCCTCAATGACCTTCTCCCATTTTTCTCTCTCCCTCAAATAACTCCACCACATCCCCTGCAAGTTTTCTCTCTGTTACCTGGCCTGGGATGATGGGGTCACTTGTCACAACAGGTGCATCTTTAAGAACTTCAAATACAACAGGCAGGACATTAGTGTGCAGAGTCATTGGGGCTTCCTCCTTCCCTCCCTCAGCCCTGAACTGACAAGGCCTGCAAAGGCTTTGGAAGTTTTGTTATTGGGGGAACGATGAGATTAATCGGGAGTGTGGAGCACTTGGCGGTGGGTGGGGGGGGGGGACAGGCTGGATGAGACTCTCCAGTGGGTACTGGGGACCCCAGGAAGGCACAGGGTGCCTGGGACCCAAGTGCTCAGGACAGAGGAGATGGACAGATGCCTAAGGCAGGTCCCGTTTACTGCCCTTCCCTCGGGCCCTCCTCCTGCGGGGTAAAGAGGGGACATGCCACACGTCTCTTCCTTGTGCTTCTCCGCCTGTCGGTGCCCCAGATTCCACAGCAGAGAATTCAGGCCACTGCAGGGGCCTGAGGGGCTCAGCCCCACGGTGGCGCTCTTGAGGGCTAGCCTGTCCTATATGGGAACACACATTCAACCTTAGATAACCTATTTACAAATGAACTTTGGAACACAACCTATTCAGAGTTTTAGGTCAGCCTGTACTCGGGCTTCTCGAAATGTTTACAGAGCCTGACTGAGTTTTCCCCCGTTTGTATTCAGAGTGTAGAACAACACAGCCAGGCTGCCAAAGTGAGCATATTTGAAGCTCTGATCTCTTGGTGTCAGAAGAACGAGTTATTATTGAATTTATGCCGAGAATAGAGGCGTACAGACTTCTGCTTCCAGTGATAGTGAGCTAAGCAATTTGGACCGACTCTCCCTCTGAGGACAACAAGACACATTTGAACAAAATATCTGAAAAAGTATTCTTGAATACTGATGAACGAATCAGGCAGTGAGAACCACAGGGCCAGCACTAGGGAGAAGATAGAAATTTGGAAAGATGAGCCCAGCATCTGGGGCATTTTTTCCAACAGGAGTGTTTGTTAATCATGGAAGAGGCAGCTGAGAGGCCAAGCCAAAGACAAAATTTAGAGTCCAAGGTCCTCCAACTATGGGGGTCTTCGTAACTCTTCGTCTCTGAGGGGGGACGCTGAGGTCTTGCACCCGAAGAAAAAGGTGAACTGGAAATAAACAAGCCCTCACAAAAACTTCAGCCCCGTTTTAAGACATCTGGATATTCCAGGAAAATCTCAGTCCATAAAATTAGATTAAGATGATTCCAAATTGTCAACACAACCAGGTGCCTGGCAGCCACAAAAATCCTCAGAGAAAGTTTTTATCAGCACATTATTTCTACAATTTTTCCCAGTGCAATGTCTAGCACACAATTTAGAATACGTAAACACACAAAGAGAAAAGACAGTGTTGACAAGAACCAGCAGAAAAAAAGGACAATAAAATTAGACCCTCAGGGGCTCTTCCTAGATATTGGAATTGTCCAGGCAAAACATTAAAATAAGTGAGAGTTGAAAGCTATAAAAAATGATGTAACATATATGAAAATATCTGAGCACAAGTTTGAGAGCTACAATTATACAATCATTGAAATTAAAACCTCAAGGTGCCTGGGTGGCTCAGTAGGTTAAGCATCTGACTTCGGCTCAGGTCACGATCTCACAGTTTGTGGGCTCGAGCCCCATGTTGGGCTCTGTGCTGACAGCTCAGAGCCTGGAGCCTGCTTTGGATTCTGTGTCTCCCTCTCTCTCTGCCCCTCCCTCGCTCATGTTCTGTCTCCTTCTCTGTCTCTCTCTCAAAAATAAATAAACAATAAAGAAAAACCCTCAATGGATGGGTTTAGGAGAACATTATTATATCAGCTAACGAGAAAATTAATGAATTTGAAAGTGGGTTAGAAGAAAATATCCAGAATAAAGCATGGAGAGAGACACAAGGACTGAACATACAAAATAGGGGGTAAAAGACATAGACGATATGCTATTTATCCGATATGCTACTTATCTTTTCAGACTCCAGCAGATATTTATGAAGAAGATTTCATAAATATTTGCCGGAGTCTGAAAAGGAGAGGGAAAAAAGGATTGGAAGAAACAACATTTCAAAAGATACTGGGTAAGAACTTGTTTAATTGAAGAAAGTCACCTAAGACTAACATTTTTTTTCTAAATGTTATTTTCCTACATCTCCCAATATTTGAAATATAAGGGTAAGAATGGCTTAAAACAAAATAGTGGGGGTGGGGGGGACACAAAATAATGGGGGAAATGCCATCTAAACACTCACAAAAAGAAAACTAGTGTATATATGCAAGTATCAGACAAAATTGACTTCATGCATGACGTCGTTAGAGACACAAACTTGCTAGAGACCAAGATGGACAGTTTGATTTACCAGAAAGGCGTAGCAATTCCAAATGCACATGCCCTCGATCACATGATACCGAGATGTATTTTAAAAACATTTGATAGAATGAAAATAAATAGAAAAATTCACAATTGCAATGACAGTGGGAGATGTTGACATACCTTCGTTACTTGTAGGTAACGTGAAAATCAGGAAGGGTATGAAATATTTAATAATATGAATAAACGACATAATAGACATATATATATGGCACACTGCACCAAGAGACTGCTAGGTACCCATTCTTTTCAAGCACGTGTGAAGTATTTCCCAAAATAGACCATAAAGTAAATCTCAACAAGCTTCAAAAGCTAAATCATGCAGAGTAAGATTTTGGCCCGAATGCAACTAAGGCAATAACAAAAAGAACAATAGAAAATCCCCACCCCTCCCCCCATGCTTGTAATTTAATTCTTAAAAACATTTTTTTAATTAAGTTTATTTGTTTTGAGAGAGAGAGAGAGAGAGGGAGAGTGCAAGCGGTGTGAGGGGCAGAGAGGGAGACCCAGAATCCAAAGCAGGCTCCAGGCTCTGAGCTGTCAGTGAGGAGCCTGACGCGGGGCTTGAACCCACAGCCATGAGATCATGACCTGAGCCGAAGCTGGAGGCTTAACCGACTGAGCCACCCAGGAGCCCTTGGAATTTAATTCTTCTAAAAGCTTAAAGTTCAGAGGAGACATACCAATGAAAAATTTTTAAATATTTTGAGTTGAAAGATAATGGCACAAGAAACCAACGTCAGAAATAAAGAGGACATTCCTATGGGTACTTATAGATGTAAAAAAAAAAAAAAAAAAGAAGAAAAGAAAGAAAAAAAGAGAAAAGAAATAATGAGAGGATTTTGTGAAAAACTTCATACCAGTAACTGAAAATTTTAGATGAAATAGAAACATTTCCAGAAAAATAACTTACAAAAAACGAACACAATAAGGGTGCCTGGGTGGCTCAGTTGGTTAAGGTTCTGACTCTTGATCTCGGCTCAGGTTACTCTGCATTGGGCTCTGTGCTGATAGCATGAAGCCTGCTTGGGATTCTCTCTCTCTCTCTCTCTCTCTCTCTCTCTCTCTCTGTCCTTCCTCCACTCATGCTCTCTCTCTCTAAATACATATGCTTAAAAAAACTAACACAATGAGAAATGGAAAATGTGAACAGTCTTACAACCATTAAAAAGATGGATAAATCGTCTCAGTACATGGGGGGAGAACTATGAGAAATTCCAACAATCACTTGTGATTAGAAATAAAAAAAATGAGGGGAGAGTCTGGGTGGCTCAGTCGGTTAAGCGTCCGACTTTGGCTCAGGTCATGATCTCACAGTTCGTGGATTCGAGCCCCACGTCGGGCTCTGTGCTGACAGCTCGGAGCCTGGAGCCTGCTTCGGATTCTGTGTCTCCCTTTCTCTCTGTCCCTCCCCTGCTCACACTTTGTCTCTCTCTCTCTCTCTCTCTCTCTCTCTCTCTCTCAAAAATAACCATTTAAAAAATTAAAAAAAAAAAGAAATTAAAAAACGAGCAAACTAGGCTATGAGGGAACTTCCTAAATCTGATAAAAGGCATGCCAAGAAACTAGAGAGATCATCATAATTACAAGGGAATGTTAAAATCTAACACTGGACACTGGAAGCAGGACAACGATGGCGGCCCTCATCACTTCTGTGCGGTCTCGTACTGGAGGTCCTACCCAGTGCTGGCTCTTTCTGAGAAGTTGGGCGCCCTGGGTAATTCTCAGGAACCCTGCTGAGTGACTGACTGCGGAAGCTGGTCTTGCCCCTCAGACAGGTGCAGCTTGCGGGCCTCGTTGCTGTTGGTGGGGTCACGTGACTGGCCGTGCCCCACGAGTCATGGATGGAAAAGTGTCAGAGCCCTTATCCCCTCTGGTATGGTTCTCCCAACCTTTCAGGTGGTGGTGGCTATTCCGCCAGCTTGGATCCCGGAGTGGGGGGTTTGGAGAAAAGCCCCCAAACTACTGCAAAGGGCCCGCGGTAAGAACGAGAAAGAAATCTGTTACTATGAGTCAGAGACGACGGCACTGGGACAGAGGGCTGTGCAGCATCTTGCCCTCGCAATGAAATGCTCTAGCCACATGATGCCCAGATGATCCACTCAAACACAAGGAGTTCCGGAAATGTTCTCTACAGAAATGAACACAGAGATGCACCTTGAGGTCCCATCTAACATGTTGGCTCTGATGGCAGCAGGTGGGTCGCTGCCTGCAACCCCTTCAGTGACCGTCTCGGCTGTGGGGAGACACCCGGCCGGAGGTCAAGCCTCCCAGGCAGCCCACGTTCCAGGGCCGATCATGGCAGGGGCTGAAAGCCTTGGCCATTTTGGCCCCAGATGGGACATCGAGCTTCCCTGGGAGCTGGCCGAGGCTGTCTTCAGGCTCACAGCTTCCCAGTAGGACAGAGAAAGCTGAGCCACACCCAGGACTCGATCATCACGACAGCTGAGCTCCAAAGAAGGTTAGATCCCCGACCCAACCGAGGCAGGTTGGCTATGCCAAGGCCAGGACCCCGGCTGGGAATAAGTGGGACCCTGGCACTTGGAAATAGGGACTTCCGTGTTGGAACGTCCAAAAATCCTAAACTCCCAATTTCCCCCGAATCCCCTGAGTCTGCGGAAATGGGCCATCCCGTCCCGGTACAGATGCTAAGACCCCTGCTTGCTTGAAGACAACGTAAGATGCCTCCCCTGCGTTCTCTCAAGAGTCAGAACTTCATACCCTGGCAAGGACCCAGGAAAGAGATGTCCCCCACTTTGGACTAGGACGGTCCCTAGAAGCGTGGAAAAACACAGGCTCGCACTGAGCGTGACGGGAACCCACGGTTGCCACGGCAGATGGCGGACAAGGCAGTCCCTCCTCCGAGGCACGGGAGGTGTCCTAAGGACACCTGGAACGAGGACACCGCCTAAGGCCAAATGCCTACCCGACGGTTCTATTCCACGGGAAGTCCTGGAGGTGACACCATTGACCGTGGCCGCAGGAAATGCATTCCTGGGAAGAGTACCAGGCTCACTGAGAAGCCAGTGGTGGCCTCCTCTGTAGACCAGGCTCACTGTGGGACAGGCCATTGCAACCAGGCTCACTGAGAGCAAAGGGAACAAAGACATCAGACCCACAGGGACAGGTGTCGGTGCTGGACTGTCAGAAGACAGCCGGGTGCAAACACTGCAGCGAGCAGAAAGGTCACCGAGGCAGCCAAGGGGGGCGTGGCCTGCAGCGCGAGGGACACAGTTAATAGAACACAGCATCCTTAGGGGCAGAACATACGTGCAGCCAGCAAGGGTACCCCTCAGCCCAGACCAGAGAAGAAAGTACGGGTGGATGACCGGAGGGGGAGACAGGTGCCCCGTTAAAGAGTCACGATCCTTTGCCCCGTTTCCAGATCGGAGCCGTTTCAGACCCGGAACCTGTTGGCTGAAGAGCGGGTCGGATCCCCAGGGGAAAAGAACGACAGCACAGCAGAGCCAGTGAGCTCGGTAACAACGGTCCTGTTCCTTCCCCGAGGAGACTGATGGTCATTTACTCGAGTAACTGTGCACTGCGGAGGGAGGGATATCCTAGCATCTGAAAGCCTGTTGGATAAAGGGCTAGAGTTTGCACGAAGGACCCAAAGCTTCATCCCGACTCCCCACCAAAGAGGGGGTACACGGAGGCCAGGTGACAGTTGTGGTCTTGACTGAGCACTGATTTACGATAGGTCCACTGGGTCCCTACCTCTGTCCCAGCTGCTACGACTTCCACCCCCAAATCATAGGATGTTCAAACTTGGCAGTCGGTAAAACTCACTGTAGGTCCTTGGCCTGTGGGATAAAATCGGCTGTCACGGGGGATGACAACGGAGGCCTCTGCAAACACCCCTGACCCTGGTCAAGACAGTAAATGAAGGCCCATACTGCGTACCCCCGGGTGAGAAGTGGCGTGGAAATCAGTTCCAAGCTTACGGACCTGGAGTTTGCATGGCTGGTGGGCGTGACTTGTGGGCACAGTCTGTGCCCAGAGGTACCCACCCTGCAGCCGCCCTGACAGGTGTGGTTTCTTCTCCAGAGCAGGTTAACACGGCCTCGGGCATGTGGCTTGTCCCCAGCGGGTTGGCCAGTGCCCTCGGTCCCCACGAGGAAACCGTCTGCATTCACGTGGGCTGCGTAATGGGGCGCATTCCTGCTCTGCCACAGGGCTATGTCCACTCGCGTGCTCTATGCCCTCAAGCAGCCCGAAGGGATCTGGGGGCCCGGGCGTCTCAAAGAACACGACATCGGTCTAGTACATTGATGACACTGTGCCGGTCGGTGATGGGGGAGAAGTGGCAAACACGTTGCAAGTCTTGGGAAGATGTCTGAGCTCAGCAGGTGGAAGTTAAATCCCAAGAAGGCTCAGAGAGGGAGGGGCCGCATCAATGACATCCGTAGGGGGTCCACAACCAGGGGTGCGCTGGGACCACATCCAGAGGGAAGGACCGCCGATCGCACTCTGCCTCTCCCGCCGTGAGGAGCCGCAGACGACGCCTGGCATTTCTCTAGGGCTCCTGGGGGCCGCGTGTTCCACACGTGGGCAGACTGCCCCAGCCCGAGGCTGACGGAGAGGTTACCAGCTTTGGGGGAGCCTAGAGCAGGAAGGGGCTCTGCGGGAGGTCCAGGCCGACCGCACGCAGCCCCGAGAGCCTGGCCGTGCGACCCAATAGACCCCGTGTTATCTCGGGCACACGCGGTGGCATCTACGGCAAGCCTGTGTCAGAGTCCCCATGCAGGCCCCCCCGGGCTTTTGGAACAAAGCCACACCGTCCGCTGGAGAGAAGTCCGTGCCTTTTGAGAAAACAGCTGCTGCTGTGCTGCTGGGCCCCGACAGAGACGGGCGTCCCATCATGCATCTGGGCCGGCTCGGGGGGGAGCTGGGTTCCGTCACGTCCTCAGGTTGGAAGGAGCCCGTCATCGGTGGGGATATGCGCCCGCAGCAGGAGCACGGGGCCAGCAGGCTGCGCGTCACCCGGTGACCCCCCCAGCTCGCTCGGTGGCCCGATGCGGGAGCCCTCCGGTGAAG
>NW_026057720.1:0-16493 GCF_023721935.1 Panthera uncia
GATAGATAGAGATGATAGAGATAGATATAAAGATGGAGATAGGGATGGAGATAGGAATAACAGAGATAAAATGATAGAGATAGATAGAAATGGAGATAGAGATAGAGATGATAGAGATGGAGATAGAGATGGAGATAGGAATGATAGAGATGGAGATAGAGAATTACCATCAGACTCCACAGCTTTAAAGGTTCAGTCCCATTAGAATGCCCTCACTTCATAGGCCAGTAGCAAGTCCCCACATTTCTGTCCTGCTTGGCTAAAAAGTCGGGGACATCACCACCATGTTCAGTAGTTTGCTATAATGACTCATAAAGCTCAGGCAAATGCTATATTTATGCTTATATCTCACCACAATAGATATAAATGCACAGCCAGATTAAAGGTACATGGGAAGGAGCATCTGGGTGGCTCAGTTGGTTGCGTATGTGACTCTTCATATCACCACAGGTCACAATCTCTCAGTTGTGAGATCCAAGCCCCCCCTCAGGCTCCCCACTGAGCATGGAGCCTGCTTGGGATTCTCTCTTCTTCTTGCTCTGCCCTTCCCCTGCTCTCTCTCTTCTCTTTCTCTGTCTCTCTCTCTCTCAAAATAAACAAACATTAAAAAAGAGGTACAAAGGAAGACATCCAGAGGGCCTCAAGTACGGAAGTATCTGTCCCTATGGAGTTGGAGGTGCCTACCTCCAGGAATGCGGATATATTTTCCAATTCAGAAGCACCCTAAACCGTGTAATTTGAGGGGTTTTTATTGCAAGTTTCATTACATAGGTATGGTTTTAGCCATTACATAGGCATGATTCACTTAGAGATCTAGCTACTCTCCCTTCCTAGGAATGATGGTGTGGGGCTAGAAGTACTAAACTTCGAATCAAGTCTTGGTTTTTCTTGGGGCAAGCCCTCATCGTGAAGCTGTATGAGGGACCCACCAAGGGTAATCTCATTAGAACAAAAGATATTCCTATCACCTTTATCACTCAGGAAATTCAGAGGTTTAAAAGCTTCAAGGGTTCCAGGAACCAGGGATAAAAATCAAATATCTTTCTTATACACCACAGATGACAAGGAACTTTATGCTGTGGAGATAGAAAGAAAGTGGGTGATGGGGCACCTGGCTGGCTCAGTTTATAGAGTATGCAACTCTTGATCTTGGGGTTGTAAGTTCAAACCCCACATTGGGTGTAAAGATTACTTAAAAATAAAATTGAAAGAAAGAAAGGAAGGAAGAAAAGAAAGAGAGAAAGAAAAGAAAGGAGGAAGGAAGAAAAGAAAGAAAGGGGATGTTTGGCATCCACAAGGATTCAAGTTCTAATCCCACTCCTTACTAGCTATTTGATCGTGGGCAGAAATTTTAACTATTTAGTACTCAGTTTCCTCATTCATTACAAAAAGAATAAGCAGAGTTAAATAATATATGGTATGTGAAACATAGAGCACAGAGCTGGTACATGGCTAACACTCACTAAGAGTTATTACTTGAATCAGAGGTCTGCAAACTTCTGCTTTACATGAACAGAGATTTTATGCTTTATAGCTCAGCAAGTTTCTACAGCAACTATTGAACACTGCCATTGCAGAGAGAAAGCACTCATAGATAAAATATAAACAAACATGCCTGTGTTCCAATAAAACTTTATTTATAAGAATAAACAACAGCCCACATTTGGCTTGTAGGCATTAAATTGCCCAGAACCCTGATTTACATGATGCAAATTCAGAAGTATAATAATTTGATATTGTGTATCAACTCTAAATTTACAAATTGACCACATAGAATGCACTTTACTAAAAGAATTGTGCATTTTTTCATGAACTGTGGTGCTGATATTTTGGGTGGCATTTTGCTTCTTCCAAAGACATGTTAAAAACCACGAAATTTCTAGAAAAAAAAAGCATAGGCATTAATTTCTCTGACATTGGCTGTAGCAAGGGAAACAAAAGTGAAAATAAACCACTAGGACTACATGGGGCACCTGGGTGGCTCAGTTGGTTGAGCGTCCAACTTCAGCTCAGGTCAGGATCTCACAGTTTGTGAGTTTGAGCCCCGCATGGGGCTCTGTGCTGACAGCTCAGAGCCTGGAGCCTGTTTCAGATTCTGTGTCTCCCTCTCTCTGCCCCTTCCCGCTCATGCTCTGTCTCTGTCTGTCTCTCAAAAATGAATAAACGTTAAAAAAAATTTTTTTAAACCTACTAGGACTACATCAAAATAAAACATTTCTGCACAGTGAAGGAAACAATGAATAAAGCTAAAGGCAACCTACAGAATGAAAGAAGATATTTGCAAAAGATATATCTAATAAGGGTTAGTGTCCAATATATATGTAAAGAACTTATAAAACAACATCCAAAAAAACAAATGATCCAATTAAAAAGTGTCAGAAGACATGAACAGACATTTCTTCAAAGACATCCAGATGGCCAACAGGCACATGAAAAAGTGCTCATTATCACTCATCATCAGGGAAATTCAAATCAAAACTACATTCAGATATCACCTCACACCTGTCAGAATGGCTAAAAGCAAAAACACAAAAACAACAGGTATTGGCGAGGATGTGGAGAAAAGGAAACCCTCTTGCACTCCTGGTGGGAAAGCAAAGTGGTGCAGTCCATCGGGGAAAACAGTATGGAGTCCTCAGAAAGTTAAAAATAGAATTACTCTATGATCTAGTAATTGTACTACTGGGTATTTACCCAAAGAATACACACATACTAATTCAAAGGGATACATGCACTACAATGTTTATAGCAGCATTGTCTACAATAGCCCAGGCATGGAAGCAGCCCAAGTGTCTAGCAATTGATAAATGTATAAAGAAGTTGTGGTATACATATATACAATGGAATGTTATTCAGGAAAAAAAAAAAGAATGAAATCTTGCCATTTGCAACAGCATGGATGGAGCTAGTGAATCTAATGCTAAGTGAAATAAGTCAGAGAAAGACAAATACCATATGATTTCAGTCATATGTGGAATTTAAGAAACAGAACAAATGAACAAAGGGGAAAAAGAGAGAGAGAGAGAGAGAGAGAGAGAGAGAGAGAGGCAAACCAAAAAGAAACTTAACTATAGAGAACAACCTGATGGTTACCACGGGGGAGGTGTGCATACACATGTCTTTGGAAATTGTTAATGGCAAAAACTGGAAGAGTTTTGAGATGCATGACAGAAAAAAAATAGACTGCCTTGAAGACACTGCCGTTAGAAGGAAGGACACTGAAGGAGGCAGCAGTGAAAAATCACCGATTTGCAGTTTAGAGGCAGGATGATGGTAATTGAGAGGACATTCCAATGTGTAATCTCCAAGCCTTCATTTATTTTAAGAATGCCTAAAATACCCCTTTGCTGGGTATTTTTTTATGAGGCAGAATATCTGCTGAAGCAACTCCCTCCACAGGAGCAACTTAATCTGATACATCGTGTCAAAGTCTTGGACCCCACCTAGAGCACATTTTCCACTTCCCAGGAAGAAGTGTCTTCTCGCCAGAAGTGTCCCTTCTGACTCATGGTATAAGATTTTATTCAGCTTGTCAAAGGAACTAATGGAGGCAAAGGTCAAAAATTCAGAGCTCCTTAGATAAAAACTGACAACTATTACAAAAAGAGGCAACACCATCCTAGTTAATCAGGTATGTCTACTTTCTTTGTTCAACAATTACTGAGTGTCTATTACGAACTAAGCCTGCATTAAGCGAAGTGAGCCAGCCTGCCATGATTTATGTGCGGTAAATGTCAAACTAGTAATACCAGACAGCTACAGTAGTAGCAACTAGTGGAATCAAGAGAAACAGACTCATAAATACAGAGAACACACTTTTGGTTGACAGAGGAGGCGGGGAGGAGTAGGCGGGGATGTCAGGGAGGTGGGGAGGTGAGGGGGGGTGGGGGTGAAATAGGTGAAGGAGGTAAAGAGGTACAAACTTGCAGTTATAAAGTAACTAAGTCTTGGAGATAAAAAGTACAGCATGAGGGCGGGAGCGGTGCCTGGGTGGCTCAGTCGGTTAAGCGTCTGACTTTGGCTCAGGATATAATCTCAGGGTTCGTGGGTACAAGCCCCGCATCGGGCTCTGTGCTGACAGCTCAGAGCCTGGAGCTTGCTTGGGATTCTGTGTCTCCCTCTCTCTGCCCCTTCCCCGCTCATTCTCTGTCTCTATAAATTAATTAATTAATTAATTAATTAATTAAAAAACATTAAAAAACTTTAAAAAAAAAAGTACAGCGTAGGGAATATAGCCAATAATATTGTCATACCATTGTCTAATGACAGGTGGTAATTATACTTATCTTGGTGAACATTTCATAATTGTCATATCACTATCTTGTACACCTGAAGCTAATATAATATTATATGTTAACTATTAAAAAGAAGCATTATTAGAGTCCATGACATTGAACTTGAGACTTAAAATATGCAAGAAAAAAAAACCTGAGAAGAGTTAGCCAGAGTATCTCCCAAGTTATATCTCACAAGGGTTTTTCAAGAAATAATCCTGGAATAGGTAACAAATCCATCAGGGGAAACCAGTGTGGTGGTGTCAGGGATATTTGAGCAGAAGGGGGTTCTTAAAATATCCTGTTAATAATATGGACTCTTGTGGCTACCAACTGTGGGTCATGTTATAAAATAAAAACAAACTTAAGAGCAGAATAGCAAGAAAAAGATTAGTAAAGAAAGCATAGATGGTTAATTAAGTAGATTAAAATTTTTAAAAATTGAGAAAAGAAATGAAGTGCTAAGAAAATAGAATATTCTAAATGAGGATTTTAATAATTAAAGAATTAACATAAAAGGGAGCTAAATTCAAGGTTTTTTTTAGAAGAATTAGAATACAACATCAAATGAGTCAAATAGAAGGAACAGTAAAGAGGGGGGAAAGCAGGTATAGAATTAGCAAACATTTTTAAAAATTTATTTATTTGGAGACAGAGAGTGTGCGCAAGTGGGAGAGGGGCAGAGAGAGAGAGAGAGAGAGAGAGAGAGAATCCCAGGCAGGCTCCCCACTGTCAGCACAGAGCCCTATGTGGGGCTCGAACTCATGAACCCTGAGATCATGACCTCAGCTGAAGTCAGATGCTTAACCAATCAAGCCACCCAGGCACCCCTAGAATTAGCAAACATTTTTTTAAAGAGATTCAGAGTAAAATACTTCTACAAGGTATAAAAGAGAAAAAAATTTTTTTAAGTCAAATGCTGACGATAGAGTATAAGAGGAAGTTTGAAGACAAGAGATACTGCAGGAATCAAAGTAAGAACGGCAATATTCCAGAGGAGAAAGAAAACCCACCACTCTGGCAGGCCAATTACATTTTGCTAATAAACGGTTGATTAAACAGATGTCTGGATCTTCAGATGTATCCCCTAAATTTGTTTTCTTTTCTGGTTGGCAAGGGCCGAACGGCAAAGCCTTTTTTTTCCTCTCACCTTAGGTGTGCAACAATAGGACAGTCTGTGGTTTGAGCCTAACGTTTAATACCTGCTAGTGAGGTTAAAGCCCCCGGAGGAAGGATGGCGAGGAGCATCCGCAGCAAAGCCTAGTAAACCTGGAGCTCTCTGGCCTAGGACATGCTCTGCTGCCGAATTTATTACGCAAGGAGGAAATAAATTTAAATTCAAAGTATTGTTTTATTTGTTCCAATAAGCAACATGCCTTTTCCTGAAGGAGCCGTATCTCTTCTCTAATGACAATTTGGCATTTATTAATATATCATTATGATTAATTTCACAGTCTTACTCTTACTTCGGCTTCTTGCTGGGATATAAAAATCTCATATTCTTACACGAACTGCTGCTTGGACTGGACAGGATAACAAATACAGGTTTCACTTTTCCCCATGTTTCAATCTTCATAAAATTCAAATTCTCTATATTCGAGAAGATGCTTCTTAAAATCCATCACTATTTGGTAGTCTCTACTGATTTGGAATGATCAAGTAAATATCCAGCCTGTTCCTGTTTGAATTACAATTGGAAAGTGTAATGTGGCTACTAAGCGTCACCTGTGCTTGGAAATTGGGAATGAATGGCTGGCAGAGGAGTCTTACAAGTACCCTGTATGTGCAGGATCATAGTGCAAAGCTATGATTAAGAGAGGCAGAGGCAGCCCAGACTCTCAAAGGCATATGTCTGGGGTAGAAGAATAATCCTTCTGGGCAGTGTTTCAACTTATAGCCTGCAGAATGCTTGAGTCATCTCTGGGCTCAGGTAAGAAAAAAAAATGAATTTTTTTCAAAAAGCAGATTTTAACAATCTAATTTTCCCGATTTCCTACTTTGGCAAAAAGTTCTACATCAGGCATTGAAGAGGTAATTAAAGTCAAGATGTTCAGGAAATTAACTTTGATAGCATTAGAAGGGAAGATATAATGCTCCAGAGTATGTTGTGTTTAGTATATCATGCTTAATACGATTTTGAGGGGAAAAATTGAAAAATGGAGTGTAACAGAGAGAGCATACTGTTCTGTATCACCTTGGCATTGTTAACGCACTTACCTGAAATGGTAAAGCACCCTTACCTGTATATTAATAGTACATCATTCAACTACAGGCATTCTCCAGATTGGCCCTCTGTCTTAACTGAGTCATGAAGGACATATGCATTTATAATGAAATATAAAGGTTTTTTGTTTTTTTTTTTTTACCTCAAAGGAAGATCTGGATTAATTTCACTTTTTCAATGGTTGTAAATAAACAAATAGCATAATGTTTGCCATCTTAGCCATTTTCAAGTGCATAGCTCAGTAGTGTTAACTATATTCACATTATTGAGGAACACATCTCTAGAACTTTTTCATCTTGCAAATGTGAAAGATGAAAGACAGTGCAGAAACTTGGACTCTTACAGGCCGATGACAAAATGGCAAATGGCCCATGAAAAAAATGAGGATAAATCCATTTATACTCTTCAAAGAGGTAAATGTCTTCAAAGAACTAAAGTTTAAAATATATTTCTAGCAGTGCCTGGGTGGCTCAGTTGGTTAAGCGTCTGACTTCAGCTCGGGTCGTGATCCCATGGTTTATAAATTTGAGGCCCTCATTAGACTCTCTGCTGTCAGCACAGAGCCAGCTTCAAATCCTCTGCCCTCCTCTCTCTCTGCTCCTCCCCTACTCGTGCTGTCTCTCCCTCTCAAAAATAAATCAACGTTTAAATAAAATAAAATAAAATAAAATAAAATAAAATAAAATACAATTCTATCCTGAGGTTAAAACCTTTCTAATTTTCTATCCTGAGCTTAAAAACTTCCTAATTTTTAAATATTAATCTATAATAAATAGTTATTATATAGTTGTGTGTGTGTGTGTGTGTGTATATATATATATATATATATGTATGTATATGTATATGTATATATAATAGCATTTACCACTGAGCTAGAAACAGCTTGTTCATATAAATCCTGGAAGTGCTTAAATGCATGGGATTCAAATATGGTCCCCATACAATATCAAGCTTTGACAATTGTGGCCATATGGTGTTCATGTCCCCCTTTTCCTGAGAACATCCTGATCTTTTAACAAATATGTCTCCTTTCTTGTGTATTTATCTCCTTTGGCAATATGGTAAATCTAAACAACTGTTTCCAACTCCAAGAGCGTTTGGCAGGAGGTCTATTCTCTTCCCATCCAAGTACAGCTATGGGGCAGATGCGTACCAATTGGAAACTTCTCTTTTTTAGAATGACCCTGACTAGATGCTAGCTGCCAGGTTTCTACTTTTTGGCTCCTGGAAACATTCCATCCACTCCCTGAGCCTAGTTATCATCCTTCCAGTAAATAACCTTTTATTCAGTTTATCAAGAGTTTTCTGTTTTCGTTTTTTTAACGTTTATTTTATTTTTGAGAGAAAGAGCATGAGTGAGGAAGGGTCAGAGAGAGAGAGAGGGGGGAAAGAAGATCCAAAGCGGGCTCTGCACTGACAGCAGCGAGCCTGATGCAGGGCTCAAACTCACAAAACCTGAGATCATGACCTGAGCTGAAGTCTCGGACACTCAACCGACTGAGCCACCCAGGTGCCCCAAGAGTTTTCTTATTTATTTGTTTAATGTTTATTTATTTCTTTTTAATGTTTATTTATTTTTTTAATGTTTATTTATTTCTGATATAGAGCATGAGTGGGGGAGGGGCAGAGAACAAGGGAGACACAGAATCAGAAGCAGGCTGTAGGCTCTGAGCTGTCAGCACAGAGCCTGACGCGGGGCTTGAACACACAAACCATGAGATCATGACCTGAGCCGAAGTCGGTCACTCAACCGACTGAGCCACTGAGGCGCCCCAATGTTTATTTATTTTTGAGAGAGAGAGAGAGCATGAGCAGGGGAGGGGCAGAGAGAGCAGGGCTCTCCGAGCCGTCAGCACAAACCCTACGCAGTGCTCGAACCCACGAACCGTGAGATCATGACCTGAGCCGAAGTTGGACAGTTAACTGACTGAGCCACCCAGGTGCCTGAGTTTTCTTATTTTTAATTGCTAGCATACCAGAAACTAGCTGATAGATTTACCAAACAGCTATATAACCTTGAGGAAATTACATCCTTTCTAAGGATGATAATAATATCTGCCTTAGAAGGTTGTTGAGAAAATTAAAGGAGGTAAACTGCTTAGCACATAGCTAGCCATTTTGCTATCCTTATTGTTGCTGCTATATGGAGTGCATAATCAAAAGACAGCACAAAAACATGGGTGCCTTTCCTGTGGCTCTCGGGCATTCATATGAAAGCCAACAGACTGAAGGGATGTAACATAGGGGTTTTCTCTCATATATCCAACAGCCACCTTTAAAATCAATTTTCAAGCATAAAACCTGACCTCGGTTTAGAAATAAATGGAATTATTTTCAGTACTTGCTTCTAAGCCTTCCTTCCCAATGCCAGCTCTCACTCACCGATGATCTTTAGTGGTTTTGCTTATTTCGGAATCCCCATAAAATTCATTCAAATAAAATTCTCCAGGGCATCAAAATTGTTGTAGTGGACTGGACTTCCCTGACAATGAGTTATCAGTCACAAAGTACTTTCTCCAGCTGCATAGATATGAGGGGAAGAACACCTTATTTATTCTCCCCAGTTGAGCAACTAGCCCAGGCAGGGGCCAGAGAAAGCAGAGTAAGTGATAAGTGGCTGGATATATGATACGATTATTAATAACCTGATTGATCAACCTTTTCTGACAATCTCTTGCCCTAAGTAGTAAATTCCCCAGTGAAAGCAAAACATGTGAACTCAATCTAAAAAAACAACAAAATGTTACTTCACCCACTCTACACATTTTTGCCCTTTGATCTTATGGTCCCTTTCATGTGCTGTTTGATTCCAGTGGACAATTCAAATATATGTGGATGGATTTTTTTTCCCCATAGAAGTAATTAGGTTGTTTGAGATAGTACAAGCTGAGGAGTACATACTGATTAAAGGCTTCTGCTTCCAGTTATAGAGAGCCGACCTTAAATCTCCTCTCCTCCCTATGGTGCAAACTGTACATAATTGGGAATATTTTGTACCAGAACCAGAGAAGGCATTTGTACGCAGGGTTTTTGCTACACGGAGCTCATGGAACCAGGCCCACTTTCAAGGTTTATCTGCAAGAAGAAGAAGTCACTTGGGCACTCACAATGCTTCACCATCGCACTGGTAGCTGGGATACGACTGCACAAGAGAGTGGTCTTTTGCCTGGCGATCTTAATACAATATCTGTAAATTCAGACAGACGTAGTTTTGGATGGCTATTTTACCTTCTGAAATGTCCTCAGACAAGAGATCTTTTTATTATTCATAGAGATCAATAGCTTATATTCACAATCTGTTTTGTCGTTATGATTCAGAATCAAACCTTGTTCGCTGCATGTTTCCTTGAAAACTGACAAGTTTGGGGAAGAGAGGAAGGGAAGGTAATCGTTAAAAAGGCACAAAAGGGGTGACTGGGTGGCTCAGGCAGTTAAGTGTCCCACTCTTGATATTGACTAAGGTTATGATCTCACAGAGGGATGAGATCGAGCCCCATGTCAGGCTCTGCACTGACAATATGGAGCCTTCTTGGGATTCTCTTTCTCCCTTTCTCTCTCTGCTCCCCCACCCCCAGCCTCTCTCTCTCAAAATAAATAAATAAACATTTAATTTTTTTAATGTTTATTTATTTTAGAGACAGAGAGACAGAGCATGAGCAGGGGAGGGGCAGAGAGAGCCGGAGACAGAATCCGAAGCAGGCTCTGGGCTCTGAGCTGTCAGCACAGAGCCTGACGTGGGGCTCAAACCCACAAACCATGAGATAATGACCTGAGCTGAAGTCGGACACTCAACCGACTGAGCCACCCAGGTGCCCCAATAAATAAACATTTAAAAGAAGGAAGAAAAAAACCTGTATGAATTAGTTCCCTGTCATATTTTCATCACTATTCTTGGCTTCGTGTCTGTATGGATTTCACTTAAGAACATGGGGTAAAACGGGCCTGGCTGTTTTTGCAGCTATTGACTTTAACTGGCATAGCCTTTTCATCAAGTCCAAAGGGAATGCATCACTTTGGAGGTATCAGCTTGAGTTGGAAGGTTTACAAATAGCCTTCATCTTTCTGCATAAAGATTCAGGCAGTGCTATTTTCTGCAACATACCAAACAGTACAGTTGCCACTTATCTATTTGAGGTGCTCCCAACAAATCAAACTAGATAAGTAAATGCTCAGGAAAATGCTCAGTATTATCACAGGAAAAATACTAACAGTGGCCTGTGAAATGGAGACACAAGGCAAAACACGTTAAATGTGGAAATGCACATACTATGGTAACTGACACACAGTTCCATAAATGTTAGGTAAAATCATAATAACACATATTATTAGTTAATTTTTATTCTCTTAAAGTAGATCTGACTAATCATCTCTTACAGTTCCAGTTACCTCCTTTATGATGATAAATCTCAAATGCATCATGAACCCAAATCTCTGAACTGAGTTCCAGGTGTAAGCAACTGATCGATTGAATCCAATATTTCCTTCAGTGTACCTCCAGCCCGTCATACCCAGTATTTTTTATCTTGGCTTATCAAGTTTGGAAACCTAGGAAGCCTTAGATTCCTTACTCATTCTTCACTGCCTGTGATTGAGTCACTGAGTCATTCGATTTCAGCTCCAACATCTCTTTAATTCATCACTTCCTGTTCTCTACACTTCCCATGTCCTTTTCTTGCTCACATGCACATTTTTCTCAAAGGAATTATTGCAAGATCTTTGGCACTCTTCCGTTGGTTATCTTTAAATTATAACACATAGCATGTATATATATATACATTCATATATGACATAATTATACATATATGTAACTATAACGTTACATATAATAAATATAACAATATATAATATATCATGTATATAACATATGTAACAAATATATATATGAACTAGGATTAGCTACATAATTTGTGGGGCCCTGTACAAAGTTAAAATGAGAGAACCCTTCTTCAAATCTGGAAAAAAAAAAGTACTGTGAAAGGGACTAAATGTGTAAAATATTCTTTTTTTCCAGTCTCTCTGTCTCTTTGTTTTATTTTCCACCTTCATGGTGTTTTTTATTTGTTATTTAAAGTAACAGTCCCTCCAGGGGCCCCTGGCTGGCCCCATCAGTTCAGCAGTTAAAGAGTTAAGCTACCCACTCTTGTGTGACCGAGCCCCTGGTCAGTGCAGAGCCTGCTAGGGATTCTCTCTCTCCCTCCCTCCCTGCCCCTCCCCCACTGGTGCACATGCTTTCTTTCTCTCACAAAATAAATGAATAAACTTAAGCAAATAAATAAACTCGCACTCCCTCCAGCGTGGGGATATTCACAAGGTGAGTGGAGAACCTCACAGGCGCCCAGGGCCAGGCCCATGATTCTCCATGCGGCACTCTCAAGGCCCAGAAGCATCTGAAATACCCTCACACCAGCTGCCAGATGTGTGCACTGAGATCTGGCAGGGCTGGGGAGTCAATCGCTCCCTCAACACACGGCAGACCAGTGCCCCCAAAAGAGGGCACGTCTTCGTGTGGGGATGTTATCTGTACCCAGATAAAGATTGAGCGGCACACTCTTTCCCTACCCAATCACCCCTGGAAGGAGCAATAACTCATGATAAAAATATTCTTAGAGAATTCCAAATTTTCTCTCTAAATAAAATATATTGCAGTGATTAATTATATAAACTTTGGGGTCACAGAGCTTTGCCTGCCACCAGCTTTATGATCTTGGATAAATTTATTAAATTCTCCAACCCTCTAATTATCCCAGATGAGTCTGCAAAATGAGATAATAATAATACCAACTTTATAGGATTTTTCATGAGGGCTAAATGAGACTATCATGTAAATTGCTTGCTTGATGTTAGCTCTAACTGATATAAAATAGTCTACCTTATCCTATTTATTGTTTTCTTCTATGAATCCTAAATTATCTCTTATTAATATTTCCACTATTGATTTGTTAGCATTTTCCTATTATAATGTTGCCCATCTCTTTATTTTTAACTTTTCTTGTATCATTTTTTTTGTAGTGTGGCTTGAGAAAATAGCATGTAGTTATTTTTTTTAAAGCATGGGAGACTTTCATGGGGAAATTTAACCAAACTTACTGAGTTTAGTGATACACTAACTGTGACCATATGTTTTTACTATTACTTTTCTTCTTCCTACTTCAGAGTTTTGCTCTTGGTTAATTCCTTTTTACTACTTTGGTTTGGAAATTATACATCCTTACAATTATTCTATCGGTTTCCCTTAAATATGTAATAAACGTCTATTAACAGATGCAGATTTCTATCTACGCCAACACTTAAACAAAACAAAGCCCTTAGTCGTTTTCTCTTACTAACTCCACCTTTGCTTCCATGTTTCTTAAATTTGAGTATCACTGTTCCCTATATGTCATTTCTTCTCTTTTTGACACTTTTGGCTCCTTTGCAGTGCATGCTCCATTTTTGTGTGTCCATGTGTGTGTGTGTGTGTGTGTGTGTAAATTTTATGAGTCATTACATGTCTGAAAAATGCATTTATTTTCCCCTCCAATTGAATGCTATTATAGCTATGCACCATTCTGATTTTTCTTCCTATCTTTGCAAACACTGCCCTACTGTTTTCCCCATTCGATGTTGCAAGTCCGAAATCTAAGGCTGTCTAAGTATCATTCATTGTAGGTAAACACTTTTCATTTCAGGTTTTATCTTTTCTTTTTGGAAACTTTAAAGATTTTATTTTCATCTTAATTGAGATTCAGAATTTTCACCAGAATAAGTTTAGATGTGTCTGTTTCACTTTTGCTCAGCCTCTAGCAGACTCTTTTAATCTGAGACTGAAGCCTTTATGAAGAAACCAGAATACCAAGCATCAATAAAGTAATGTCAAAAAAAATAAGAGTCTTCCCTAAATATGGTAGTGGGTGTCTAGTCAGCAGTAATTAAAACTCCACAGCCTTGTCCCCACTTTTCTGCCTTAACAAATGCTTCTTAATTATTCATGGTGCTTCAAGCACATTCGGGCATATTGTGCTATGAAGCAAATAAGAACATTATTATTTACAGCTATTAATTTCCATCAAATACTTTCCCTTGGGGGTAAGTTGAGGCTTCTCTTGTTCAGTGCTCTCATTCTGTGTTGGACATCTCTCAGAGGCTAACTAGCCAGGGAACACTCAATGACACATCACTCCCCTTTATTATTCGGACACAATTTTGGGGCGCCTGGGAGGCTCAGTCGGTTAGGCGTCCGACTTCGGCTCAGGTCATGGTCTCCTGGTTTGTGGGTTCGAGCCCCTCGTCGGGCTCTGTGCTGACAGCTCAGAGCCTGGAGCCTGCTTTGGATTCTGTGTCTCCCTCTCCCTCTGCTCCTCTCCCAGTCATGCTCTGTCTTCCTCTCTCTCAAAAATAAATAAACGTTAAAAAAATTTTAATCTGACACAATTTTATCAGGCACTCATTTTGTTACAAACCCCTAGTTGGGCAAGAATTCCATGTAAATGAACATGTTGAATCCCAAATGGTATGAGGAAGTAAAGGTTGCTTTAAGACCCCGGCACCAAAACCTTATGTAATATTTTGTTTCTCTCTTTTCCTTCAGACACTACATCGTGGCCTGACCTGATTGTTTTCCTGGATTTTTCTTTTTCCAGTTGGTCATACCCTCATTGATCTGATGCTCATGATATGAACACCTCTATCTACTTCTATGTGTGTGTGTGTGTGTGTGTGTGTGTGTGTGTTTACTGCTCCTTGGGAGATTTCTAACTGCCTGAGTCATTGGCTTTGGCTGCATAAATTGGTGAGCTGAGGCTGCAGATATGGAGCTGTCCCGACCTCACTCCCAGGTTATAAATGATGCTGTCTGGCTAGAGGACACTGCATTAATGGGCATTATGGATGGGCCTGCTCTATTTCAGAACTGTGCTTTTCAAGCCAATCTCTGTCTGAGACAGGGGAGATCTAGAAGGCTATGGTAGAGGGAAAGAAGTTACCTTTTTTAGGTGAAAAATAAGTGTAAGGTAACCATAAAGTGACCAGATATGAAAGCAGTAGAGGTATGCTGGTGACAAAAAAAAATAATAATAATAAAAACCTCCTATTTTTTTTGCCTGAATAATCTATTAAAATCTCAGTTTCATTTTACTTTATGTAATAAAATGAAACACAAAATGAAACAAAACAATAAAAACACCTCTCCTTTTGTTTTTTAATTTATACCAAATCATTTTTATATTGAGGGACTAGAATGGAAATGTATTGCCTATGATAAGTGCATTTTAAAGTCAAAGGGAAGTAGGGGAGGCTACCTTGGGGCAGAGAGGGGGCAAGATAAATGATTATCGCTGGTTCAACATGAGTCAAGGAGGTTGGTGTTGGCGGTAGCCTTCTTAGGGGGTGGAGTGACAAGCCGTAGGACAATGACTTGCCATGTCAATAATTTACCTACGTGGTTATCCTATTTACTATAGTTCCTTCAAGGGAAAAGTATCTTTAAAAATGTATGATTATTGATAACTGAGGAAGGAGGAGGAAGTGACATCAGCTGGGATTTTGAACTTAGGACATCAGGACTCTGTTTCCTTCCCTTACATTAAATTCCGGAACGATCTTAAGCAAGTTATTCCACCTTTCTGGACCAGCTACTCCTCACCTGAAGAGGAATGTGACAACAGCCCCCCTACATTGATGTGGAGAAGATTAATGCAATGATGTGTTTCAGTGCCAAGCATAGTGCCTGGGGGGATTGAAAGTGAGGTGCAAATACCTGCTTCTCTCATTCCACCCCCTCCTTTGGATCGCTTCCCATCTGTCCTGCCTGCATCGGCTTCCTTTTTAAAATATGCTTCATGCAGGTTTTTATATTTCAGTTGAGAGTTTACAGTTAGCACTTGAGACTCACATTACCTGCCTTTGAAATGCTCTCAGTTTCCCCTTGGACGTCGAGAAAATCACAGTGCCAGATAGGTTTTGTAAACCAGAGCAGTATCCATTAATTCAGTCCCTAGAATATGGAGAGCAAAACACAGAACCATTTTTACTCTGACAGTTTCCAAGGCATCGCTGCTTAAGACTGAAATAATTTGAGAAAGCAGATCATTTGAAGCTAATGGCATTCAGTCATGTTCTCAATTTAGAGACCTTCTACTGAGTATCAATTACTACTCACACTTCAGAGAGGGTAACAAATCAACCCGATTTCGGATCATTTGATATGAGAGAAAAAAAATTACTAGGAAGCTTTATGTAATTTTCACTTTCACTGCTTAAGCCAAAGAGAGAAAATGATAGAGAATCAGAGACCAAAATCTAACCTAATCAGTGAAGTTCCTCCTGGCTAAAGAACTAAAGACTATTGTAAAATTGTAAAATTCTTAACTAAGGAGCAATAAATTCTTACTGTTAAGCTTTTTAGGCAACAGAAACTTAAACATTAAGAAGAGCAGGGCATGATCAGTCCCTCAAAGGGCTTACACGCATTTCCTAAATTGATCTGGCTTCTAATTTCTTCCTGGTGCCTTGGGAGTGGAGTGTGATTATCTGTGAAGTGATGAAGGTTCTTTGTGCAAAGCACATATGCCCCAGCCCCAGCTTAGGTCCCTATGAGGGAAGTACAGTCATTAAGTCTCACCAGCATGTTCTGGAGGCAGAGCTATGTCCGACAAACAGACAGCTGGGGCCACTTGATTTAAATGTTTTCTCTTGACCCTCAAAGGCACATCTAATTGGTAGAGAACGTCTTTGAGCTAAAACTGGCCAAGTCTTGGGGCGCCTGGGTGGCTCAGTGGGTTAAGCGTCCGACTTCGGCTCAGGTCACGATCTCGCGGTCCGCGGGTTCGTGCCCCGCGTCGGGCTCTGGGCTGACGGCTCAGAGCCTGGAGCCTGCTTCCGATTCTGTGTTTCCCTCTCTCTCTGCCCCTCCCCCGTTCATGCTGTGTCTCTCTCTGTCTGAAAAATAAATAAACGTTAAAAAAAAAATTAAAAAAAAAAAACTGGCCAAGTCTTTCCTCCAGATCTGAAGTGAGGGA
>NW_026057721.1:0-16475 GCF_023721935.1 Panthera uncia
GGGGCTTCAGGGGCTGGGGCACTGGGAGGGGGCGGGGCATCTGGGGCTGGGACACTGGAGGGGCGGGGCATCTGGGGCTGGGGCACCGGGGAAGGGGGGTGGGGCACGTGGAGCCATTCTCCTGCCTTCCAGCCATTGACTTTTTACCTAAGGGGCACAGACCCGTATTGCATAAGGCAGAGCAAGGCGTGATGGTGGTTTCTAGAGCAGGAAGGAGGGGACCCCAGAGGGAGGAGCAGTCCCCCTTGGGTGTAGGTCAGGGTGGGGGCAGGAGTGGCACCATGTCTGAAAGGCTGGAGGGAACTTGACCAAATCCAGCCCGAGAGAAGCTCCAGGGGCAGGGTGACGTGATCATAAAGCCAGGAGTACTCGGCTGGGCTCGCACCTCTAGTGCCCCCAGAACCGCTGGCAATGGGTCAGGGAACTGGGCTGGGGTCTTGGGCTGGGGTCTCCGGTGACAGTCTGAGGCAGGTGGCCCGGGGAGGGTTTCTCTGCCGAAAGCAGGGCCTGGGTTTTCAGAAGTGAGTGTTCACCAGCATGAAAGAATCGCAGGCTAGAAGGAGGCTTGCCAGACAGGGGGACGCTGTTCTAGCATGTTCCAGCTTGAGGCCCAGAACAAGGGGGGGCTGGCCGGGGGCGAGGAAGGCTCTGTGTGGTGGGAGACGTCTGTCCTCCTGGTCCCTGTCTGGGCCTGCCATGTCCCCACACGGTGCTGGTCTCCACCCTGGCCCTGTCTTCGCACAGTGGCAGGGGACCCCCAGGCAGCTGGGCTCTGGGGAAGGGAAAGGGGAAGGGCTGTCCCCCGGGATGGAAGTAGGTGGCCTGCTGGGGCAGCTCAGCTGAGGCCCTAGGCAGACACTGGCCCTCAGGCAGAATCCTCCCCTCCCCCCGTGCCACCATCACTGGTTTGTTTTATGCCTTCCAAAAAGCACAGGAAAAAGCCTCCAGTCACTGTTTCCGGTTGAGTAGGATGGAGTTTTTGTTTTGTTACCAGGGCGGTTGGGACAGAGCTGGAAAGGGTCACCCTCATGGGGCGAATCCTGTCCTGTGGATGGAAAGAGTGACAGGAGACAGGGGGTTCCAGGCAGGAGCCCTGAACCCTTCTCACACTCTCAGCAGATGCCTTGGCAGGACCCGGCCCCCAAAGCTTCGCGGGAGCCCTGGGTCCCCTGGGACCCGCGGCCCCACAGCTGCCACTTGCAAGGGGGTGGGGGAGGGGGCTTGTTTACACACATGCGACCCAGGGAGACTCAGACACCCCCCCCCCCCCCCCCCCCCCCCCGCCGCCGTCGTCATGTTACTCGACATTTATCTCCGATCTTTCTCTGAAGCCTCCTACTGGATTTTTCCATTTTTGTGACTCAGAGCTGGCCTCTTCTGTATCTTGATTTTGACCATTTCAGATGAGACCATTTCTCAGTAGAGTTCCCTTTTCTTAAGTGCTTACCCTTCTCGTTGTCTCCCGGCTTCAACATCTTGGCTGAACGTTGTGAAATGCGGTCGTCCTGACTTCTCGTGATCTGACCGGAGGGAGGGCACCTTGGGCGTCGGGTGAGACCAGAGGTCAGAGGGTGGAGAAGTATCCACACCCACAGCCCTATGGGGGCCTCGGAACCAGCCCTCGGGCCCCGGGCCAGAGTCTTTCAAGGGGAGAGTCTCAGGAGGTCCTGGAGGGTCCCCAGGAAGCCAGGACTGGCCCAGATTAGCACTTTTGGGTAACTGTTTCTCTTCAAGGCACCTCAGAGATGCCCTGGAGTAGGGAGGGGAAGTTGTCCTGCAGTGTCGTAATATAAATGCCGGGCCTGGTAAGTGCCAGGCTGCCTTTTTTCATAAGATTATTAATCCTCGTGACTTATTAGCTGTGCCACTTGTGAGCAGCTTCCAGAATAAACTGTCTGATGTTTATTTTTGAGAGAGAGAAAGAGATAGAGTGTGAGTGGGGGCGGGGCAGAGAGAGAGACACACACACAGACTCCGAAGCAGGCTCCAGGCTCCGAGCTGTTGGCCCAGAGCCCGACGCGGGGCTCGAACCCACGAACCGTGAGATCATGCCCTGAGCCGAGGTCGGATGCCTAATTGACTGAGCCACCCAGGCACCCTGTCTGTCCAACGTTTAGAAGGCTTGTTGAGCACATCTGGGCCCCCATAGGTGGGTCCTCACACACTCCTGTGCCCCGTGTTCACGGAAGACTGTTGCCCTTTAGGCCCCTTGCGCTCTGTCCCCGGATGGAGCCATTTGTAGCTCCGAGGGAGGGAAGGTAAAGAGGTGGGGCTCTGCGTGGCGGGGTGCCCGTCCTCTGCAGATTTCTGCATCTGCCTTGTCCTAGGCGGAGATAATTGGGGAGCGTTAAGCTGACCCCTCTTCCGCGGTGGGCTGGCCAGCTTTGTCCTCCGCGAGCCGAAGGACACCCTGCTGAGTCCAGTGGGAAGCGTTTGGGGACACGCCGTCCTCCCGTGAGGCCCAGCCTCTGTTGGTGTCAAAAGCAGACAGGGGCCCAGGTATAGGCTCAGGGCTGTTTTGTGGCCTCAGTCTCCCAGCTTCCACACCTCCTAGTGCTCTTTCCCAGCTCCGGACCTGTCTGAGGGAACCTGGTATGTGTGAGGCCCTGTGTTGATGGGGGGGTGAGGGGGTGAGGGTGCTGATGTGCCTGAAGGGCACACACAGACTTATTTACTGTTTCTTAAAGTTTATTTATTTATTTTGAGAGAGAGAGTGTATGTGGATGAGCAGGGGAGGGGCAGAGAGAGAGAGAGGGAGAGAGAGAGTCCCAGGCAGGCTCCTCGCACAGAGGCCAACACAGAGCTCGATTCCACAAACCGTGACATGACCTGAGCTGAAACCAAGAGTCAGACGCTCAACTGCCTGAGCCACCCGGGCGCCCCAGACCTATTTCTTTCTCTTCAACTGTCCCACGTAGGAGAAATGCTATCAGTACTGGCCGGACCAGGGATGCTGGACCTACGGAAACATCCGCGTGTGCGTGGAGGACTGTGTGGTTCTGGTTGACTACACCATCCGGAAGTTCTGCATACAGTCGGTAAGCGTTCTGAGTTACCAACTTTCTGGAAAGGCAACCCTTCGAGAGAGCAGGGTCAAGAATAAATACACGTGTCATTATTTTTAGCATGAAGAGCCTCACCCCCACCACAGCCTCCCCGCAGTGTTGGAGCAGCTCTGGCCGAGGGGGGGCTGAGTCAGGAGGAAGTGCGGGGGTGGGGGTGGGGGCGGGTTTGGGCTTTCGTGGACTGAGGTCGGGTCTACAGGGGAGGAGACAGGTGCACCCCTAGTCTTCAGACAGCTCTGGGCCCAGACAGCTCCTGGGCCCCAGTCACTGTTTTGGGTGGAAGAAGGCGGGTCACTTGCATGGGGGCATGGGGTTTGGGGTCCCCCACTCAGTCGCATGATGTCATGTCACACACTGAAGTGATGAAGTGAGGTTTTTTTTAACAGTCTCAAAAGTTGATCTGTCACCTGCTCAGTATTTTTTTGCCTTTATTTCCTACTTGTCCCTACTCCATCCCTGCCTAGAAAAATGTAAGGCACAGATGCCTGTGGACAAAGCAGATGAAATAGAGATTTAAGATATATGAAAACCAGAAGATCATGCAATCAGGAGTCAAAGGTGGAGGGATTGACATAGTCAGATGGCAGAATAGGAGTCTGAGGTTCCTAGAAGCCACAGCAAAGAAGGGAAGAGGATGAGCTTGATGGTGATGGTGTTTACTCTCCCCTGCTTGTGTCCCTCCCGGACACACTGATGCGCACACACACACACACACACACACACACACACACACACAAAGACACTTCCACATACACTATCCAGCCTTCCATGATCCGGCCAGAGAACCGCACCCATGGGCCTTTGTGGGGGAGGAAACCTGAGAGGCTCTGAGCGGGGCTGGTGGGGTGGGGTCTCCCGTAACAGGCCAGCCACATCTTTCCCCTCAATCTTGAGCCTCTGGGGAGCGAAAGTGTTTGCTGCTGGCAGTTACGCAGGCAGACCCGGATGTGGCCTCCCCGCTCACGAGTGGGGTCTGTGAACTCCAGGGTCGGCTTCAGGGATGCGTCTGGCTGCCGGGGGCCTGGGCCGGGTGCCTTGGGTCCTGCTGTGCGGACCCCGCGAGCAGCCATCGTGCCGCCTGTGGACCCACGGCGGCCTGGGGCCTAGATGGCAGGGGTGGGGGCGGCGAGCATCCTCAGGATGTGATGCTGGGGGAGGGGCAGGCGCTGTTCCCCCACTCACGTGTCCCCCTTCTCCGCAGCAGCTCCCCGATGGCTGCAAAGCCCCGCGGCTGGTCTCCCAGCTGCACTTCACCAGCTGGCCCGACTTTGGAGTGCCTTTCACCCCCATCGGGATGCTGAAGTTCCTGAAGAAAGTGAAGGCCCTCAACCCCGCCCATGCTGGGCCCATAGTGGTCCACTGCAGGTATGTCGGGCCGGGGCCCCCAGAGTACTCACCCTCATGGCTGGGCCGGTCCCAAGGTGGGCAGAAGGACAGGTAGGGGCGTAGTGAAAGCACCCCCCTGCCCGCTGTGAACACAATTACTAGTGACAGCTTGGGGGATCCCTGGGGGTGAGAGCCAGAGGGACATTCAGCCCACTCTGTGACAGCAGGACCCGTCTGTCAGCAGCGTCTGAGGGGGATCCCCAATTGTTAAAACAGACAAAAGCCGAGGGGCCAGGTTGATGGTGCTACTGGGGCTCTGGCAGGTTCACTGCCCCCGCAGACCCCAGGTTACCTCCGGGGACAGAGATGGAAACCATGCTTCTATGGAGAGCCCCCCCACCAAGTCTTTCTACATGAGTGTGCGAGGCTCAGAGGGGCTGGGGGCCGTGGCCCAGGAACAGCCAATAGTGGCCAGGAGCAGCTGTCCAGGGCGGGGCATCCCCCATCCCAGCTGCGATCTCCTGGTCTGCAGTGGGAGGGACAGTCCTGGAGGGGCCCGGGACTCGACTCTGAAGGTGGGCTAACTCCCTCTGGGGCTTATGTCTGCCTGCCCAGCGTGGCCACTGGTGCAGAAAGTCACGTACGAGAAAAGGCCTCGGACTTCAGGTTGGTTGACTGGCTTGTGCCCTTTCTGCTTTTGAAGACAAAGGCACAGTGGTGAGCAGTGCTCCAGGCCAAACTCCCCATCCTCCCGGTGGGTGCTCAGTTAGAACCTGAAGACAGTTTGGGGGCCAAAGGGGAGGCCCCTGTCATCCGCCCAGGGATAGACTCCTGGACCTGCCGCTTGGGAGCTGAGGGACGTTGGAGCATCTGTGCGTCGAGTGAGGTGGCATCCTTGGGATTACACCTGCCGGGCCTACGAGTTCCTCCCAGCAGGTGCCCTGGAGAGGGGAAGGGGTGGAGGCCCATGCCGTGTGGCCGCAGCTGGGGGTCCCGTCAGCCGCTCCCGTTCTTGCCCATGCTTCGTGAAACTGAGTCTATGTGCCACTTCTGCCGAACTCCGGTATGGCCGGTTCCAAGCATCAGTATCACTGTGTGCAGGTGCCTTTCGTCCCTCGTCCCCTTTGTCCCTCGTCAGTGCCAAGATACTCAGAACGAACCTGGCTCTGACAGCCGAAAACGAATACGATCCTGAGGACGCCCTAGTGAGCAGGGCCTGCCCTCCAGGAGGCGGGAACAAGCCTGGCCGGAGGGGCCTGAGTCCCATCAGAGATCCGGGGCCCTGCCGTAGCAGGGACGGCGGGTGCTTCCCCAGTAGCCTGTCCGCAGGCCCCGGGGTCCGACGCCCTCAGCCGGAGAAGCCGTAGCAGGGGGTCTCCGCATCCAGGTCCTCTTGGCTCTACAAGACCGTTCCTGCCGCTGCGGGCTCCCTGCCTCCCGCTCCCTGTGGTGGTGGCCCCGCTCCGCCCTGCATGGCGGGAGGTAAAGAGACGGTCTCTGTGTCTGGTCGGAGGGCAGCCGCTGGGAGCTGGCTCCATTCTGCTTTGTCCCCGTCCCTCCAGATCTGTCGTGCTTGTGACATCTCAACGAATGACCACTGTCCATTCTCTGCTCCCTTCTCCCTCAACCACAGGTGCCCAGGGCAGGTGCGTCCGCCGTTCGTCTTATTTTCGCGCTGGGCGCCCTCCGTGGCCGTGAGGCTCAGCTCTCGCTCTTGAGTGCCTGGTCGTCTCCCTGCGGTTCTGTGTTCCTTTGGCACAGCTGCTGGGGCTCCCGGGTTCTCCTGTCTTCTGTCACTCAGAAGACACGTTCTCCTGTCTTCTGTCACCAGGTTTTTAATGGACAGTAAATGGAAGGAGTGGCGCCCTCCGACTCGGGCTTCCCAAAGCCCCCCTCTTCTCTGGGGGAAGGAATCCTTCCCCTCCTGGGCTGAGGCCCCCTGAGAGGCCGGTGTGGGCAGATGGGCGGTTCTGGGCGCCTGCCTGTTGGCGGTGATGTGGTGGCAAGAATTCGAGCCAGGAGGGCAGGCCTGCCGGAAGCCAGCAGGGTTAGGGAGAAGGCTCACACTGGCTGTCAGCTCCCGAGACCCAGGGCGGACTTGACTCCACCTTCCCACCCCCAAGTTTATTTTCATACAGGATCTCCTCAGCTCCCGGCCACGCACGGCCACGGCCCCAGGGCTCTGACTTCCTGATGGCCATCCTTGCTGAAACACTCATCCTCAGCGTTTGGTTCTTGATCACTTAATAGGACATTCTGTGCCCGAGTCCCCCTGAGAACAGCGTCCCCACGGAGGCAGCCAGGACGGGTCAGCCGGCCTCAGCCTTTCCATGGGGGACCAAGTGGCTTCTTGCACATGTACCCCAGGCCAGGTGGGGGGGGGGTCCTGTAAGCGGCTCAGGGACCCTCACAGCCTTGCAGGGAGTTATTTTGTGGCCTCCCTCTCATACCTGTTGGGTAGTGTCTCACCTGGCCCTGCACCTGATGATTTTCTCGGACTTCGTATCTGAGAAAGAACTAAGACTCCCAGAAGACCTCTCACGTTTCACCTATTTTCCCCGCTGAATGAGGGGATCTGCCCAGGGGGACGGTCTTCGCCGCTGTCCTAGCCCCGTTTTGGAGACGAACTGGAGAGAGTGGTGTCTCCCACCCACCCAGAGGGGGCGGGGGGGGGGGGGCGCCGCACACGGGGGGGGGGGGGGGGGGGGGGGGGGGGGGGGGCGCCTGGGTGGCTCAGTCGGTTGAGCGTCCGACTTCGGCTCAGGTCACGATCTCAGGTGATCTCGCGTGATCTCGCGTGAGTTCGAGCCCCGCGTCGGGCTCTGGGCTGATGGCTCGGAGCCTGGAGCCTACTTCCGATTCTGTGTCTCCCTCTCTCTCTGCCCCTCCCCCGTTCATGCTCTGTCTCTGTCTCAAAAATAAATAAAACGTTAAAAAAAAATTAAAAAAAAAAAAACGGGAAAGCAGGGGACTTGACTCATTAAGTCGTGAGTCTTTTTGTTAGATTTCTTTCTCTTTCTTTCTTTCTTTCTTTCTTTCTTTTTTCTTTTCTTTCTTTTTTCATTTTCTTTCTTTCTTTCTTTCTTTCTTTCTTTCTTTCTTTTTTCTTTTCTTCTTTCTTTCTTTCTTTCTTTCTTTCCTTCTTTTCTTTTTTTAAAGAGGGTAATGCTGCAGGAGCTGGAAGGAGTGGTTCATGCTGCATAGATGAGTCTGGGTCACTAGGGGGTTCCTCCTTCAGCAGATGTTGGCTGAGTGCAGCTCTGTGCCCACTGAGTCCTGGGGGCCGGGGAACAAACACGTATGGCCCCACTGTCTGGTGGAGATGTACCTAGGACGGCGGGTGGGGGGAGGGTGGGACCGGGATCCCGGCGGCACAAGGAAAGCCAAACCCAGGAAGCCAGTGGGGCAGCTTCCTGGCCAGGAGACTGCTCAGCTGTGACCCCAAGGGCCAGCTGGCTTCAGCCAGCCGTGGGAGGAGGGCCGGGGCGCCAGAGAGAGACCCAGTGCCTCCCACGAGGGCTGGCCTTGGCTCAAGAGCGCACAGACGTAGCCTGGGGAGCCTCCTTTTTATAACGAACTTGAAAAAGCCATTTCCAGTGTGACGTTGGAAAAAATCCACTTGCACACACAACAAGAAGACGGCATTTGGTAATAGAGGACGATTACAACCTCACGTGAGACGACTACGACAGATTTTTTCGACATGCCTTTCAACAGTGTCTAGTTATTAGAGGAACAGTGTCAGATAATTTTACCAAGATTGTGGTGCCCTCTGGTGGCCTCCCCGTAGATTTGCTCTTCATTTGCCAGGCAAAGGCTCGGTTAAGCGATGGGCTGTGTCTCCCAGTTGAGGGCAGCGTGTCCTTCGGTCCGGGTGCACAGGTCAGCTTTGGCGGGCGGGGGGGCGGGTGCCGTGGCTCACGACTCGGCCTCTTGCTTTTCCCCGGCAGCGCCGGCGTGGGCCGGACAGGCACCTTCATAGTGATCGATGCCATGATGGACATGATGCACGCCGAGCACAAGGTCGACGTCTTCGACTTCGTGTCGAGAATCCGCAACCAGCGTCCTCAGATGGTTCAAACAGATGTGAGTAGCCCTCCCCCAGCCCAGCCCCTCGCCCTGGGGAGAGCTGCACAGAGCAAACCCAGACACCTGGGCCACCCCCGGGCTGTCGGTGCACGGGTAACAGTGCCTGGCAGGGAGAAGGTGCTCAGTAATGCCTGCTGCCATGTGGTCCTCACTCAAGGCCATAAGCGGCCATTGGTAACGGCCGTGCATCTGACTTTTGCTCCCAAACCTCCCTACCTTGGCAAAGCGTGGAGTTGGTTGCTGCTGAGCTGTGAGCAGTGGCCGGGCCAGTGGTGGCCGGGCACGCTCGAGGGCGCGGGCGCTCTGGGTCTCCCCACAGATGCAGTACACGTTCATCTACCAAGCCTTACTGGAGTACTACCTCTACGGGGACACCGAGCTGGACGTGTCCTCTCTGGAAAACCACCTGCAGACGCTGCACGGCACCGCCACCCACTTTGACAAGATCGGGCTGGAGGAGGAGTTCAGGGTACGTGCGAAGGCGGGCAGCCGGCCAAAGGAGTCCCCTTTCAATCACCACCCCCGCTCTGGCCTGAGCCCGGAACAAGCAGGGTGGCCCTCCCGCCGGTGACGCAGAGGGAAGAATTCTTGGGGGCTTTCAGAGCTGAGCAGGGGCCCATGTGGGGGAGCGCGTCACGCGTGGGCTCTCATTTCCCAACATTCGGGAAGCGTCCGGGGTCAGAGACGGGCCGTTGTTGCGGGTCAGCAGGCACCCTTGACAGGGGTGCTGTTCCGGGGTTGAGGGAGTCGCGCGGGAGAGTCCGTGTTGGAGCTGTGACCCCGTGTCCTCCTTGACTGCAGAAACTGACAAATGTCCGGATCATGAAGGAGGACATGAGGACGGGCAACCTGCCGGCCAACATGAAGAAGGCCAGAGTCATCCAGATCATTCCGTGTAAGGCAGCCCTGGGGCCGCCCCGTGGGATTGAAACCCCAAGGCAGGACGGGATTGGGGCTGGCACGCTGGGAGAATTCTTTGACTGCCCGCCTCTGTAAGCCAGGATCCAAGGGCAGGACAGCCCCCAGGCCTGGGGTTAAGGGCTCCTGGAGGGCTATGTCAAGGGTAGGTGAGAGAACACCCACCTGTGAAGCAGTGAGCCACCCAGACAGTCCTGTGTGTCAGGCGGGCAGCATGTGATACGAGATGTAGGTGGCAAGACAGAGGGAGGACTTCCTGGAAGCGGAGAGATTTGCTCTGGTCGTGACTCTGGGGCTGCGTGGTTCTCATCTCATCCAGGAGTCCCCCAAGCCTGTATATGGAGGAGGGGGCCCTGCTCCAGGCCAGGGGACCTGAAAGGCCTTGGAATGGGCAGGGGTAGATTTGGGACCCTGGCCTGCCCCGAGATCCCAGGTAAGGGGGAGAAAGAGGAAGGGGTGCCCATGTTTGTTGAGTGCAGGCGAAGAAACAGACTCCACAGAGATCAGAGGGACCACAGGAAAGGAAGGGAGAGGGTGAAGAGAGAGAGAGCACCTCACTGCAGATGTGGACTCAGGGTTCCTGACATGCTTTAGTGATTGCCGAGAATCAGAAGTGTGTGAAGGCTGGGGCGCCAGGGTGGCTCAGTCGGTTAAGCATCTGGCTTCAGCTCAGGTTGTGACGTCACAGTCCGTGGGTTCGAGCCCTGCGTCGGGCTCTATGCTGACAGCTCGGAGCCTGGAGCCTGCTTCGGATTCTGTGCCTCCCTCTCTCTCTCTCTCTGCCCCTCCCCTGCTCGTGCTTTCTCTCTTTCCCTCTCTCTCTCAAAAATAAACAGTAAAAAAAAAGTTAGAAAAAAAAAAGTGCATGAATGCTGGGTGAAGCCTGTTTCGGCCTGAGACACTGGCTTCTGTGCGGCTGCAGCCATAATTCCAGGTCACCTGTCGGGCCACATTCCTTTTACTCCTGAAATGCAGTATTTTTAATGCTCATATTTTGGTATGAATTACATCAATTCATGGCACACGAAAATGATAACTGGGGTAATTTCAGAGCTTTCCTACCAAAACACAATTTCCTGGGCCAATTTAATTAACCTACTTTATAAAGTAAACCTTCCAGGGACTTGACTCCACGATTTTATTAACAAGTTTTGTGTTTTGGAAGCTTGTAGCCACAGAGTGAGCTTTGCAAGGCAGGGCGGTGTTTGTGCTGTGACTGAGGGATCATACTGCTTTGCAGATGACTTCAATCGGGTGATCCTTTCCATGAAAAGGGGTCAAGAATACACAGACTACATCAACGCCTCCTTTATCGACGTAAGTATAGCGGCCCCGGCTGTGCTTTACAAAGATGACTGTGTCCTTCGTCCGTGATCACACACTCTTCATTAACTCATTTTCACGATCAGGAAGGAGTTCTGAAATCCCAACCATTTCGTTAGCAGAATTGTTTGCTTCTAAAAAACAGAAAACAAAAAACACGAACAATGAACTTTGGAAACAGAGGTAACAGGTGCACTGCTAAGGAATTTGCTTTATGAGGCACGGCACTTTTTCTTTGACGTCTCTAATATGCACCAGGGTCACATGGGCCCTTGCACGGCTGGCTGTCCTGCAGTCTCTGTGCCCTCCTGTCCATTCCGCGTGGACGGAGCGGTTGTGCGCTCCGGGCTGTCCGTCATCGCCTGTCTCCACGCACGGTGCGCCGAGCTGAGAAATGGTTGGGGAAGGACGCTGCGGCCACATCTGCATTAGTACGTCCGTTTGCAGATGAGAAAACGTTGCCAGAGGTCACTTGGGCCGCATGGAGGAACTGGATTTGAATCCACTTCCTCTAAGCCCGCCCCCAGCCCACCACCATGATGCTAACTGAGACGAAACACAGCAACACACGAGAACAGAGTCACCGGTGCTCTCTCAGGTGGCCGGGGCCAGCGTGGCTCATGCCACCCGCTCAGAGGCGACCCCAGGCGCTGCAGAGGAGGTGGCTGGGTGGCAGAGGGAATGGGCATCTCGGGCTGTCGCTGCGTGCAGGTGGTTTGCTGGGGCCCAGCCCGGCCCTGGAAGCCGGAGAACGTTTTCCCTGGCCGGGCCCTGGCCTCTCCTGCACCCCGCTGTCCATAGTGGAGCCAGGGGGAAAGGGAGTCGGACTCTAATCTCTGTTCCCCCTTTGAAGGGCTACCGACAGAAGGACTATTTCATCGCCACCCAGGGGCCCCTGGCGCACACGGTGGAGGACTTCTGGCGGATGGTCTGGGAGTGGAAGTGCCACACGGTCGTGATGCTGACGGAGGTCCAGGAGCGAGAGCAGGTCAGGGACGCCCGCCGCCCTGCCCCCTGCGGGGCCTCCCGAGAACCCACGGCACCCCTGGCGGCCCCCCGCCACCCACAGGTCCCACCCCGTGGCAGCCGTCAGCTGCTGAGGCCACAGGGACTGGGGAGGGAGCCAGGCTGGAGATGAAAGAGGTTCCACTCTTGCTCAGCCATGACCGCCCACTGGCTTTCGCTCTTAGCCGGCATTTCATTTCACCTATCTTTTTTTTTTTTTTTTTTTTTTTTTTTTTTTTTATTTTTGGGACAGAGAGAGACAGAGCATGAACGGGGGAGGGTCAGAGAGAGAGGGAGACACAGAATCGGAAACAGGCTCCAGGCTCTGAGCCATCAGCCCAGAGCCTGACGCGGGGCTCGAACTCACGGACCGCGAGATCGTGACCTGGCTGAAGTCGGACGCTTAACCGACTGCGCCACCCAGGCGCCCCTCATTTCACCTATCTTAACTGACTTCAAGACATAAGGACGTAGGCGTTGATATATGTGTACCTTACAGGTGTTGTCCTGGGTGGGCCGAATGAGTCAAACGCTTCCCTTTCCCCAGAGACCCGTCCAGGGCCTTCTTGTGTCTTTTATTGAATGACACAGTAAATACTCGTGAACCCACCATCCGACTGAAAAGCCAAACCTTACCAGTAATGTACATCTACCTGTACGTTACCCCAGGTAGAGCCGCTACCCTGAATCTGTGTTTCCTTTGTTTTCTTGGAAACAGCACATTACGTCCAATTCACATACTATTCAGTTCATCCTTTTAAAGGGTAGAGCTCGGCGATATTTTTTAAATTTTATTTATTTATTTTGAGGGAAAGAGAGCGTGTGTGCACGAGCTGGGGAGAGGCAGAAAGAGAGGGAGAGAGAGAGAGAACCTTAAGCGACTCTGCACTGTCAGCTCAGAGCCCGACTTGGGGGGTCAAACTCTCGAACCATGAGAACCATGACCTCAGCCGAAATCAAGAGTCAGACATTTAACCAACCGAGCCACCCAGGCACCTTGCGGTTTTTAATATACTCACAGCGTTGTGCAACATCACCACTATTTAATTCTAGATCATTTTTGTCACCCCCAGAGGAAACCCCACACCCAAGAACAGCCACTCCCCATTCCTTCTTCCTCTAGCTTCTGCAACCACCATAAATTTGCCACTTCTGGACATTTCATGAAGATGAGTTCCTACAACATGTCTTGTGTGATCGAGTTCTTTCACTTAGTGTAATGTCTTCAAGGTTTAACCGTGTAGTATCAGGAATAAGCTCTTTTTTTCTTGACAGATAATACTCCATTGTAAGGACAGGCCACATTTTGTGTATCCGTTCGTCAGCTGGCGGACATTTGGGTTGTTTCTACTCGGGCTGTTACGCATTATGGTGGGAACATTCACGTTCAGGTTCTTACACGGACCTGTGTTTTCATTTCTCTTGGGGAGACGCCTAGGGGCTGAATTACCGGGCCGTATCATAACTCTGTCGTGCAGACTCATACAGCTTAACATTTTGGAGAACTGCAGACTGCCTTGCACAGCAGCTGCCCCAGTTTGAATTCCCGCCGGGAGTGGACCAGGACTACAGTGACTCCTCATTCTACCAACATTTATTGTCACTGGTCTTTTTAAAGCCAACCTGGTGGATGTGTTCTTTGCTTTTTCCAGAAATCTTTTCAGATCATATACGTGTGTGTCTGAAGCAACTACTGCTTTTGAACTTCATACAAAGGGTATCATTACAGTGCGTGTTCTGCCGGGACTTGCTCCTTCCGCTCAGAATGATGCTTTTGACACTTTCCTACCCTGATGCGTATCGCTGTGGTTCATTCATCGTGATTCTGTTTTGTTCCACGATACAAACTGGACATCCTAAACCCACTTCTCTATCCCTTCTCCCGCTTTGGGAATTTGGGTGATGCCACTTTATTGTTTTACACATGGTGCTACCTACCGGTACATTCTCCTTCGTGTCTCATGCTGCACAAGGAAGAGCAGACTCCAGAGGGACATTACGCCACATTGGAGAGCGTGTGACAGTTTGGGTTTACAAGATACTTCCTCACTGCTTTGCCAAGTGGTTCCGTTTCCCAAAGCGGACACTGGTGGTGTATGAGAGAAATATTCGATCGACGCCCCTAGTACCGTCAGGCACCCTCATTTTTGTTCATTGAATACGAGTACCTGTCATCCCTTTGTAGCTTTGATTGGCATCTCTCTGATTCCTGTGAGGTCAAGCCTCGCTTCATATATGTATAGATGGACGTTTTCCTCTGTGCAAGACGCCTGGCCATGCCTTTCTCCCGTTTTGCTAGTGAGTTGTTGGCTCTTTTTATCTTGACTTACAAGAATTCTTTACATGTCCTTGATACTCACCCTTGGCGGGTTTTACGTACCGCAAATGTCCTGTCCCAGTTGATGGCATGTCTTTTCACTCTTTTGAGAATGTTTGTTGACGGAGTGAAGTTCACTGTGTTGTCATCTGATGTTGCAATCTTTGCGCCGTGGATGGTTAGCTCTGTCGAGGTATTGCTTAACGAGTCCTTCTGCACACCTCAGACTGGAAAGACATTGTCTCCTAAGGCCTTCACAGTTTTGTTTTTAATTTTAAGTATTAACACATCTGGGTTTATTTTTATGAAGACTCAAACCTACTGCATATGGTAGTGTAGGTTGTGTACTGCCCAACTCCAGGAGGGCTGGACTGTCCATATCAAGCTTGGTTGGTTGTGAGTCAGGGACCCAGTGCTTTTCTTGCGTGGAAAACCAATTTTTCGAATTCCACTTATAGAATCTTTTCTTTCCATCATGTTCTGTATCTGAGTTGCAACCACATGCATGTCTGTTTCTGGATTCCCTTGGTCAATGGGTATTAACTGGCATTCATGTTCGTATTCATATGTGATTTACTTGGTCAGATGAAGTACGTTAAATGGTTTGAGAGTGATTCTGCCTCATATCCTCAAACTGCTAACAGCAAGTTATTCGCTATGAGACTTAACAGGTTATTTTTTACCCCAAGGATAAATGCTACCAGTATTGGCCAACAGAGGGCTCAGTGACTCACGGCGAAATAACAATCGAAATAAAAAGCGACACGCTTTCCGAAGCCATCAGCATACGGGACTTCCTGGTCACTTTCAATCAGGTATTGTCGCCAGAGTGCGTTCAACCCTTGTAGACAGAATGCACCACAGCATCCCTCAGGGTCTGCTGGCGATGGTACCAGAATGTCCTGCTCCTTCCACCTCCTCTAACTGGTACCTTAGTATCCACGTTCAGTGCGGTGAGTAGGGAGCCATGTTACAAAGGGGCAGATCTCCTACAACGTTCGCACCCTCGGGGTCACCTGCCTCCTTGCTGCACGAGATGGTGGAGCAGAGTGGCCGACTCCTAGAGGCGTCACACGGCCACCACCTCCCCTTTCGGGAGAAATGGCAGTGGTGGGGGGGGCAGGAGGAGGAAAGGCCGTGGGTCAAGCCACAGAGGCCTGTCCAGGCTTATTCAGAGCCCCTAGGACAGGAGGGGTCCTGGCTTCTTAAGAAAGAGATGATCGTGTTGTCTCCAGCAAAGTTGCCAGGGATCCCATAAAGGTATCTGGCGGGCCCTGGCGAGGGGCTCCAGGGAACATCCTCTGGATGTCTTGCCCCCACTCGGAAGGAAATACTGGCATCCCTGCCCTTTAGGGTGCACACAGCCCACAGACCGCCTGGTCAGGCCCCTCAGGCCCGCCAGGTGGGGACCGTGCTGGCCTTCGAAGGCCCCAGGAGGGACCCAAGCCTTGGCGCGGGTCCCCGGGAGGACGGGTGGGCCCGGGTCCCGCTCCTCGGTGGCCAGGGTCCTGTGGCCAGGCAGCACTGAACGCCCTTCCCCGCCCGCAGCCCCTGGCCCGCCAGGAGGAGCAGACCCGACTGGTGCGCCAGTTCCACTTCCACGGTTGGCCCGAGATCGGGATCCCGGCGGAGGGCAAAGGCATGCTCGACCTCATCGCGGCCGTGCAGAAGCAGCAGCAACAGACCGGCAACCACCCCATCACTGTGCACTGCAGGTGGGCGCCCCCTGCAGGTGGGGCCGAGTCAGACCCTACGCCCGGTTAACTGCCCCCAACGGCGTCATTGCTCTGGACTGTAGTTTTCACCTTCCCCGTACACAGAGGGCGTCACAGGGATGCGGAAACGTCATCTGCTGTACCTGCAGGATGCATTTGGGGGGAGGAGTCAGGGAACCCGCTCAAACACACGTTTCCGTATGCCTTTTAAGTCCTCAAAAACCCCTCCAGGCACAGCTCTGACAGACCCACTTCCTGAGCCTCGCCTGCTGGCCTTCCTTTTGAAAGATTGTTCTGGCTGATGTGCCCGCCCCTCCCTGTCCTCTCCTCTGGGCTTGGGGAGCCAAGTCCGCACTGTAGCACACCCTCGAGGCAGGAAGGTTTTCTTGAGCCACTCGAGGATGTCCAGGCTGGGATGGCTGCCCAAGGCCTGCAGCCCCACCCCAGCCCCGCTCCCAAGGCAGGCACAAGGGAGGCCAAAGGAAACGTGGCTGGGGGTGCCCCTGGAGACAGTTGGGCACCCCACCAAGGTCCTTGATTAGCAGCATCACAAGTGTGGAAGGGTGAATCTGGCCCAATCTAAAGACATGCCGGCTCACCCTCCTTCTGTGCTGACCCACTTCTGGTTATGACAGAGCCCCTCCCCGTGCCAGCAGTGGGGGCGGGGCGGGGGGGGGGGCGGGCTGGCCACCAAAGCAAATCTCTTCCTCGCAGGAG
>NW_026057722.1:0-16122 GCF_023721935.1 Panthera uncia
CTTCCCTTCCCTTCCCTTCCCTTCCCTTCCCTTCCCTTCCCTTCCCTCCTTTTTCCTTTGATGACATTTGTTGAGCATCTGAGAAGCCTGGTGTAATGACAAAAACCGGGACTGTGAGATGGGACTGCACCATGGAATTTCACAGGAGAGGGTGAATGTGTTTGGAGAATTTCTTGAGACTCCCAGGAACTGTGGGAGGCATAGGAAAGAATGGAAGGAAACTACATAAAAGATAAAGTGACCACCAGATCAGTGCCAAGCCCCAGGAGAGGCTGGAGGAAGGGCGTTTAGGAGGACATCGGGTTTTCACTGTGCTGAGAACCAGACTGAGCCTGGAGATGCCCCAGCCTGGGACAGGGAATTCTGTATCCTTTTCCATAGAAACAAGATACCTAGGGGTCCTTTTTTCCAGGCTTGCCTCAAGTTTCTCAGGTAGCAGTGGCTGCTCTAGGTCCTGATGGCTGGGATCTTCTCTGGAGGTTGCAGGGTCTGTGCTGTGAGCCTGGGGGAAGGGACCTGGCAGGAGGCATTTTTGTCGTTTAGATCCCAAAGCAGCCTGTCCCAGTGGGGCTGCCCATGGGCTCCTCTGGGGCCCAGCCCACTCTGCCCTTGATACTCGGTTCCAGTGGGTTGGTTGGGGAATTAATTGTCTCTCCCTGAGGACTGGGATGACTCAAAAACAAGGACTCTGTCGTATTCATCACATGGAGCCTTACCTGTGGCTGATCAAAGTCTAGGCCGAGGCAGTGTAGAAGACCCAAAAGAGCAAGGATGCTGAATTTGATTAGATCTGAGTAAGAATTCAAGTTCTGCCAGTTTCAAGCTTTGTGACTGTCATAGGTCAGGTTCCGCCAGAAATAGATTCTGTAACCTAAATGTGTGTGTGGGTGTGTGGGAGGTTCATGGCAGTGTGTGCTCAGGAAGCGTAGCTGTAAGGGAGTGAGAGAGAAGAAGGAGGGGGCCGAGGGGGAAGTTGAATCATGGTACAGTTGCAACAGGAAGCCTCAGCCAATCCCAGGGGGAGGCTTAGGGCCAGAATGGCTTTTGGGGGTTGTCCCAGATGGAGGCAAGGGAGCCAGAACTTTGTACCCCCATTGACCAGTCATTAGATACAGGCTTCCTAGAGAAGGGCATACGCTTTGGCAAGGCAGATGTTAGCTGAAGGCAGTGCCTGAAGCGGGACTCAGCCGGGAGCCTCAATAATCAAGAGCCTTGGCCCCTGGGGAGGTGAGCAGCTGAGCCCTGGGAGGGCAGCTGGGAAGCACACCACATCAGCCATCACAGTGACCTTGAGTAAACCACTTAGCTTAACTGAGCCTCAGTTTCCACAGTTGTGAGAGGGAGATAATTGATTTGTTCATTCAGAACATTTTTTCAGGTGTTGGGAAATAAGCAGCAAACGAAACAGACAAAGCTCCCTCCCTTCAGGAAGCTTACGTTCCGGCTGGGAAAAGAGACAGCTAGAGTCAGAGGGTGCTAGGTCCCAGGGAGAAACCTAAGACAGTAAGGAGGTGGGGACCGCCGATTTGGGCAATTCTCTATTTTATGTAAGAAGGGAGGAGCAGAAACCTGAAGGAAGTGGAAGAATGCACCACAAGACCATCTAGGCCAAGACTTCTCAACCTCAACCCTATTGCGATTTCAGGTGGGATAATTCTTTGTTGTGGAGACTCTCCTGTGCATTGTTGGATGTGTAGAAGCATCTGGCCTCTACCCACTAGATGCCAGTAGCACCCTCTCTCCAGTTGCAACAACCCAAAATGTCTTCACTCAGTGTCAAATGTGCCCCTCAGGGGGCAAAATCATTCCCTGGTTGAGAACTACTGGTTCAGAGGAAGAAAATTCCAGGCAGAGGGAAGAGCGGGAGCAAAGACTGAGGGGTGTGTTCTTGTCACATCCACGGAGCAGTGAGGAGGCCAGTGTGGTTGGGGTGCTGTGGGCAGTGGGGAGAGAGCAATCAGAGGGGAAGGGGGAGGTGGAAGATCATGTAGGATCTCGTAGGTCATTGTCGGGATTTTGGCTTTGACTCCCAGATAAGTAGGAAGCCCTTGGAGGGTTTTGTGCAGAGAAATGATAGGCTCTGGCTTATATTTAAAAGGAAATCCTTTGGGTGCTCCTTCACACTAGTGATGGAAGATTAAAGATGAGGTTTCTGACATACAACAGGTACTCAATAAATGGGCCTGTCATCCTCAAGAACAGGTGGAGTGTGCCCTTTGTTTGCATTTAAGGTCATCATGCATCTTGGCTACCATCCCTCAGGTATATCATAGTTGCTGCTTTGTGACTCGGGCCTAGATAAGAACCCAAGGATGTTAGAGGTAGGGGGAGCTTTCAGGAGTGTGGAACCCAAACCACTTATTGGAGAGAAAAAAACCGAGCCTAGGGCTGCGGAGCAACCTGGACAGAACCACTCCCAGCATGAGCGGCAGCGCTAGGGTTAAATATCTACAGAGTTGCTCTTTGGGAAGGCAAATCTTTGATGGTGACCTAATTTGTGCCGCCTTATGTGAGTGTTTTTTTTTTTTAATTAAAAAGATAAAATTCAAAGACAAGAAGAATGTGCTTAAGGCCGGATGGGCTTTTGCACAAATAAAGGATTTGACTGGAAAATTAGTCGTAAAATAGTAATAATCAAAAGATGGGTTTGGACCCTATCTTCCTAGCAGGAAGCCAGATTGCCAAATCAGCACCTGACAATAATTCCTTTCTGGAGCTGTGGGGCTACCCCTTTGTTTTAGCAGAATGGGCGGAAGGCAGGGCGGCTGTGAGACTCACTTGTGGCCACCTTTGTGTTTTCAGGTTTGGGTAATATTTCTCTAATGGGCACATCCCTTTCTTATACGGGAAACGAAGGCAGAGGTAACCTTGAGTTTGACCCCACTGACTGATGTTCATTGTGGTGTAGATAGAACCTGACCACAGGGCCCAGGGATCTGGACTTTATTAGGTCAGCACCGTCTGGTTTAATCACCTTGGTGAAGTCATGAAATGTTCTGGTGCTTCCACTTCCTCATCTCTAGACCACAGACTATAGTTTCTCCCCGCTCTCGGGGTGATCTAGAGAGAAAAATACTTTATCTTCCAGTTTCTCTGCTTAGTGCTTTGCATTGAATGGGTGCTTGATTCAACATTTGTGGAAGGAATGGATATTTATAAGGAAAAACGAGGTGATGTATGGGAAATATCAAAGTGGAGCAAGAGGGACTTTGTAAGACTCTCTCAATACTATTGGGTGAACTCTGGGGCTCTGGTGAGTCGATGGGTTCTAGATTGAGAGGTTCCTTTTATCCATCCACCTGCCACAGGCCATACTATCGTGTACACACTTTCCAGGAGGAAGAATTTCTCTTCTGTGCTCTGTGGCCCTTTGGGGCAGACTTGTTGAGCGTTATCAACACTTTGGATAGGGTAGCCCCATTTTATTGCCAGGGCCTGATGCTGTGGCCATTCCTGACTCCCATGGGCAGGGACAGGAGTAAGCATTCTCTCAGGGTTGGGAGACCTGCCCCAGTTCAGGCAGGACTACAGCTACAGGAGACACAGTCCCTGCTCATGCTCAAGCCCTCCAAGGAAGCTTCGGAGTTCCTTCAGAGAGTGACTTGGCTTCTACCAGTTACTATTGTGTGTTCATGGGCAAGTTGCTAGAAATCTGCCTTGTTTTCTTCATATGTAAAATGGGGTTATTACAAGCAACAAAAGAAAAAGTAGATATGTTGGACTTCATCAAAATGAAAAACCTTTGTGTTTCAGAGGACACTATCAGGAAAATGAAGTAGCCTACAGAACGAAAGAAAATATTTTCAAATCATATATCTGATAAAGGACTTGTATTTCAAATATATAAAGAATGCTCACAACTCAATAATAAAAAGACAAATAACTCCATTACAAATGGGCAAAGGATCTGAACAGACACTTCTCCAAAGAAGATGTACAAATGGCCAGTAAGCACATAAAAAGATGCTCAACATCATTAGCTGCAAGGGAAATGCAAATCAAACCCACAATGAGATACCACTTCACAGCAGTAGGACGCCTATAAAAAAGAAAAAGACAGGGGTGCCTTGGTGGCTCAGTCGGTTAAGCATCCAGCTCCTGGTTTCGGCTCAGGTCATGATCTCATGGTTCGTGAGTTTGAGTCCCGCGTCCCACACTGTCAGCACAGAGCCTGCTTGGAATTCTCTCTCTGCCTCTCTCTGCCCCTCCTCCACGCTCTCGCTATCCTCTCTCTCAACATTAATAAATAAACTTAAAAAAAAGAGAAAGATGGCTAATAACAAGTGCTGGGGGCCATGCAGAGAGATTGGAGCCCTCATACACTGGGAGAATATAAACTGTTGCAGTCACTTTGGAAAAAGGTAATGGCAGTTCCTTAAAAAGTTCAACACGTTGGGGCACCTGGGTGGCTCGGTCGGTTAAGCGTCCAACTTTGGCTCAGGTCATGATCTCACGGTCCGTGGGTTCGGGCCCCGCGTCGGGCTCTGTGCTGACTGCTCAGAGCCTGGAGCCTGTTTCAGATTCTGTGTCTCCCTCTCTCTGTGACCCTCCCCCGTGCATGCTCTGTCTCTCTCTGTCTCAAAAATAAATAAACGTTAAAAAAAAAAAGTTCAACACGAATTACCATATGATTCCACAATTCCACTCCTACATATATACCTGAGAGAAATGAAAACATATGTCCACACAAAAATTTATACACCCATGTTTATAGCCAAAAAGTAGCCAAATGGTAGAAAGACACCAAATGGCCATCATCTGATGGGCAGATAAACAAAATGTGGTATATCCACGCAATGAAATATTTTTCAGCTGAAACAAAGAATGAAGTGCTGATAAATGGTACAGCATAGGTGAACCTTGAGAATATTATGCTAAATTAAAGAAGCAGTCACAGAAGACCACATATTGTATGATTCCACTTACATGAAATGTCCAGGACAGGCAAATGTATAAAGACAGCAGATGAGTGGTCATCTGGGGCTGGGGGTGAAGGGGTTTGGGGAGTGATAACTAAAAGGTATGGCTTTTTGGCAGGTGAGGGGGCATGATGAAAATATTGTATAATCATGCAGCCGTCTTCTGACAATCTACTAAAAACCATTGACTTGTGTGCTTTAATGGGTGACTCATTTAGTATGTGAATTATATCTCAGCAAAGCTGTTACCAGGGGGATTTGGGGGTATTAGTAGGTCTACCTGTCAGTTTTGTTATGAGGGTCAGTGAGATAAAGCACGGCATCTGGTATGTAATTAGCTCCCAGACTATGCTAATTGTTTTGTTATTAACATTATCACTGGGCTGCTGGAGATTATAAGAGATAGGGGACAAACTAGTGAGCACAGTGTCTGACATGTAATTGGTGACTGTGATGTTAGCGCTCATCCTGTGCTTCCTTGTGCAAGCAAATCTGGGAGATGTAGGGAGATTCCCACGGAGTCCAGAACTCTGGTCATCTCACCCCTTGGAGGGGATCTTTATGGCTCCAGTGGGGAGATCTACCATGGGAAGCAGCCAGGGAAAAGTGTGGTGTGGGCTTATTAAAACCATAGAACTTCACGTTTCTCTGGAGAAATTCAGTGGGGCATTTTGGTTCTAGCCCAGTCTGTCAGCCTATCTCTGTCTCACCTCCTCTTGTCCCCCCTTCCTTATCAGCGGTTTTTCCTCTTTGTTCTGGGATTGCTCAGTAAGGAGCTGAATTATTGTTTTTATTAATGGGGCCCCCTGAGCATTTTCAATTTGAATCCTTCCATGTAGCTAATCTGCACTACAAAGAGAAGTTGGGGAGAGAGACTTAGGCTACAGGGAAGGATGTTTTACATTATTTTGCTTCCGGGAGGGGTGGGGAAGACAGGGCTGATTTAGGGTTTGTGGTGGGTGGCTTTGGTGCAAAGGCGTTAGTTTCAGTGGTTTTAATTCTCTCCCCCATGTCTGACCTGCCTCAGGTCTCTCTCCCCTCTCTCCCATTAATCAGGCCCAAATGGGGGGTGTGGGTATGGTGGGGCTGAGGAGACGGGCACACGTGGATTCCTCGATTTCCCCGTAGCAAGGCCTAGTACATAGAAGGGGTTTCAGGGTCTCGGTTCCAGATGGGGCACGTGTGCGTGTGTGTCTGTTTGTGTGCATGGGAGAGAGAGAGGAAAAAAGAGAGGGAGAGAGTGAGATTGAGATTGAATGTAGCGGATGCTGTGCCTCGCTGCCCAGATGCCCCCTTCAGGGCTGGACCATTCATTCCCCCAGCTGATGGCTCTCAGTTGAGTTGTTCTCTGGGATTGCTATAGCCAAAAAACCCCAGCTGCCTCACCCAAGGTCTTACCCGCTCCCAGGGATGGTCTGCAACCAATGACTGCTCACTGTGCAGAGGGGGAGATATAAGTTGTCCTCAGAGTGGGACAACTTTGAAGGGCCAACTCGGCTCCATAACTCCCTGTGGGATCTGCTGAAGTCTTTGCTGTGACTACATCACAATTCAGTTTCTCTCTCTGCCCAATCCTGCTTCCTTCACAGCCTCTGACACCCAGAAGCTGGCCCTGCACTCACACCTTGGCCTTGGTGTTGCCCTGTTGGACAGGAACCCTCTCACAGAACACTGGACACGACCACTCAGTGATCATGCTGAAGTGAGGTACAAAACAAGACCACTCTGTAATCTTGTCGAAGCAAGGACAAAAGCATGACCACTGTCCAAGCCACAAAAATAGCAAACACCCCCATGTCCCAACAGGGGTGGGGTGTGCTTTTTCCCAACTATAACTTTAGCCTCACTTTGGTCTTCCTTCCTTCTAGATAAGATTTATTAAGACACCCAATCATAGAATTACCCTTGCTTGCTAAGAGAAAAGCCTTGCTTCCTTGAACCATCCCCCAAATCACCTACCATGAGCCCAGATCCTATAAGTCTTTTTAAACACCTTCTCCTGAGAGGTCCTACTGGTCCCCATGGTGTCTGCTCTGCCCCATCACACCAAACAATAAACCCAACCTGTGCACCGTAGAGGTGTTCCTTGAGGTCCTCGGCTAGAGGGCATTGACACTTCCCCATGGGCGTTGGTCCCAAGGCAATTTACAATAAACTTTCTGAACACGAATCTCTTTCTGAAAGCCTATTTAAGTTGACTTAAGAAAGTTAGTGCCGGGAGTGGTCCAAGGAGGAAACCTTTAAAATGATCTTGGAACTGAAGGGCAGAAAAAACTAAATATCAAGCCTAGTCTGCTACCCCAAGGTCATAACTATAACTGGGAAGGAGTGGGAACGCCCCGGCTTGTGACTGGAACATCTGGGTCAAACCACTTGAATATCATGAATCTTCAGACCCCCTTGGTCCCTTTGGGCCTGCAGAAATGGCCTGCTTTTCCCTGTTAAAGGCCAACAAGAGTCACCCTGGCTCTGCTCTTACAGAAGATGACACAGAGGCCTGTCTTGGACAATACTCACTGTCCTCAGGACCTACCTTCACTTCTCGTCTGGCTACCAGACCAATGACTAGAGATAACATGCAGCCTGGCTGGGGGAAGGTCTGGCCTGTTATAAAAGGAGACAGACTATTTACCCTAGGTTTTGCGGGACACAGACAACACTTCCAGTGGGAGTGAGCAAGTGCACGAATGGACCCCTTACAGTGCAAGGGGTTAGGAGGCTCCCTGCTGAGTCCTTCTCCAAAAGCTTCCCTGAGGTGAAGGGAGCTGCTTCGCCTTCCCCAGCATAGGCTACAGTCAGCAACTGAACAGTGGGATGGGGAGGTTAAAACTCCTGCCCCCTGTCCTCAAGGAGGCATAATTCTGAAGAACCCAGTCCAACTCCAGAGCTACCTCTGGGATCAGCTGAAGCCTTGATGGCAATTGCATGGCGATTCAGCTCCTCCCTCTGCCTGTTTCTGCTTCCTTCACCCTCTCTGCCGGGTGGCCCCAGGGGCACCCCCATAAATCCCCTGCAGGTAAATTGCTGTTTCCAAGTTCACTGCCTCAGGGAATCTGACCTTAGACAATGAGAAAGAGAATGGGAAGGAAGAAGACTGGGAAAACAGCTCCTCTGGAGCTAGGAGTCCCCCTCTGGAACTTCAACCAAGATCGGATGTTCCAGCCCTTGGCTTCTGTGCAGAAGGCCCTGCACGGAGTGACAGTGACTCCCCAAGTGGCATGAAAAGGCAGCTCTCCATCAACAAGCAGAAGGAGGGCAGAGCTGTGGAATAAGAACAATGGGAAAGCAAGATAGAATCCTTGGAAATAAAAAGATATTGTTGAAATGAAATTCGATGCAAGGACTGGAACATCAAGTTGAGATTTCTCAGAAAGCAAACAAAAAAGGAAAAATGTGAGGAAAGTAGAGAGAGCAAAGAGAGCCCAGAGGAAGAATCTAGAAGGTCTCACATGTGAATAATAGGAGTTCCAGGACACAGAAAAGGGAGGGTTGAAGATTATCAAGAAACAATGCAAGATAACTTCCGAAAGCTGGCACACCTGCATCTAGATTCAGAAGAGCCTATTAATATTGGACCAGTTGGCTATCCATATGAAAAAGAAATGAACATTCATCCTGATTTCTACCATATGCAAAAATTCAGGATAGGGCGCCTGGGTGGCTTAGCCAGTTAAGCATCTGACTCTCGATTTTGGCTCAGGTCATGATCTCATGGTCTGTGGGATCAAACCCCGTGTCTGATTCTGTGCTGACACCATGGAGTCTGCTTGGGATTCCCTCTCTGCTTCTGTCTCTGCCCCTCCCCTTTTCACATACTCTGTCTCTGAACATAATACATAAACTTAAAAAAAAATTAGTTCAGGATGGATCAGAGGCCTAAATGTGAAAAGTAAGACAATAACGTATCTAAAGGAAAAAGAATCCAGAAGAGGGGCAGAGAGAGAGGGAGACACAGAATCTGAAGCAGGTTCTAGGTTCTGAGCTGTCAGAACAGAGCCCACGTGGGGCTCGAACTCGTAAGCCATGAGATCATGACCTGAGCCAAAGTCGGATGCTCAGCTGACTGAGCCACCCAGGGCTTTTCTTCAGTAGAGACAATATTGAGAGAGAAAAGCCAAAGACCTGGAATGTTTGTAATGCATACACCCAACAAAGAAGGTACATCTAGAGTATTTGCAGAAATCCGACAAGTTCACAACATAAGAAACTTTTGCTTCTGAGAATGAGCAAAAGATTTACAAAGTAAGTCACCGAGGGAAGTACAAAAATGGTCAATAAACATATGCAAAACGTGCTCAATATTGTTAGTCATCAGGGAAATGCTAATTAAAACCATAATAAAATATCACTACACCCCTAGTATGGCAAAAGCAAAAGGTCTGAAAATACGGCAAGAACGTAGAGCGAGTGGCACTCTCAGGCATTGCCACGGGTAGTGTAAATTTATGCACTGCTTTGGAAGGCTGTTTGGTAGCATCTAGAAAAGCCAAATGTGTGCCTGCCCTGTGATCCAAATTTTACCTCTAAATGTAGGCTGAAGGGACATGAATACTTATTTCCACTGAAAAACATGCAAGAATGTTACAGAAGCAGCTCAAAACTTAGAGACAGTTCCAAACGCTCCTCACTATTTGTAGACATAATTGTGGGTATATGCTCATGGTGGAATATACAGCAATGAAAAAAGAGCCAGCATTCTCTACATGGAACAACATGGGTGAATATTAGAGACATAATGTTAAGATAAAGAATCCAGACACAGAAGGGTTTATATTGTAAAAGTCCATTCATATAAAACTCAAAAAAGGCAAAATTAAGTTTATAGAGATAGGAGAGAAAAGTGGCTACTCTTGGAAAGCTACTAACCAGGAGAAGGCATGGAGGAACCTGGGTACTGGAAATGTTTGTGTCTTGATACATATTTGTGTAGTTTACAATATGTTAGATATAAAATTACATGTAAGTTTCAACTTAAAATAAGAAAGGTCCCATGAGGTGCCTGGGTGGTTTAGTTGGTTAAGCATCCGACTTGATCTCGGGTCATGATCTCGCAGTGCACAAGTTCGAGCCTCACGTTGGGCTCTGTGCTGACAGCTCAGAGCCTGGAGCCTGCTTCAGACTCTGTGTCTCCCTCTCTCTCTGCCTCTCCCCTGCTCGTGCTTTGTCTCTCTCTCTTTCTCAAAAATAAATAACATTAAATTAAAAAAAAAAAAAAGAACGTTCCCATTGAGTGCTCAACACAATACATAGGAAGAAGAGTCCATACCAAATTTCATATTATTGTGAGTCAGAAGAGTAAGAGAAAAGAATATTCTAAACACTTCCAAGAGGGAAATAAGGTCACTTACAAAGGACCAAGAATCAGATGGGCATCAGACTTCAGCAGCAACATCAGATATCCTCAAAATTCTGGAAGAAATTATTTTCAGCCTATGATTTCTATACCCAGGCAACCCACCATTCAAGTTGCCAGAACCCAGAAAATTTATCACCTGTGAATCTTTTTTAAAGAAGCAACTTGAGGATGTGTTACAATATTGGAGGAATAAACCATCCAAGGGGGAAGAGTGGGAAGGCACAAAACTGTAGATAGAACTCAGCAGAACAGGGATGAATTCCAGGGTATGGGCTGTGAACAGGCCTAGAGAACATCAGTCTGGATTGAAGCAAGAGGACCAGTAGGGGAGAGTGGTGCCGGTGGTGTTCCCTCATGGAAAGGAGGACTGGATAGAATATGATTTATAAAGACTTTTTTTATTTAAAAAATTTTAATGTTTATTTATATTTGAGAGAGAGAGAAGAGAGCGAGCGAGCAGGGGAGGGGCAGAGAGATAGACGGAGACAGAATCTGAAGCAGGCTCCAGACTCTGAGCTGTCAGCACAGAGCCCAACATGGGGCTCGAACTCACGAGCTGTGAGATCATGACCTGAGCCCAAGTCGGCTGCTCAACCAACTGAGCCACCCAGGCGCCCCAAGACTTTTTTATTTTAGAGAGAGAATGAGTGTGAGCAGAGGAGAGGGGCACGGGGGGGGGGGGAGAGAGAGAGAGAGAGAGAGAGAGAGAGAATCTTAAGCAGGCTCCATGCTCAGCACAGAGCCCAATGTGGGGCTCGATCCCATGATCCTGGGATCATGACCTGATCAAAATCAAGAGTCTGACACTCAACTGTTGGAGCCACCCAGGCGCTCCTGATTTATAAGGACTTTTAAAAGGAATTGGGAATGTTGGGGCACCTGAGTGGCTCAGCCGGTTAAGCATCTGACTGGCTCAGGTCATGGTCTCACGGTCCGTGAGTTTGAACCCCACGTCGGGCTCTGTGCTGACAGCTCACAGCCTGGAGCCTGTTTCAGATTCTGTGTCTCCCTCTCTCTCTGCCGCTCCCCTGCTCGCACTCTGTCTCTCTCTCAAAAATAAACGTTAAAAAAAAGAATTGGGAATGTGATAAAGACAAATAAGACAAAAGAATAAAGAAAGGCAAGTGGAAACTTACAAGTGTGCACGCACGCGCACACACACGCACAGATACACACAACCGTACCTGAAAGAAAACCGTAATCCTGGTAGCCACTCAGCTCTGCAATGAATGGTCTTTACTGAGGCACACATATGTAAGTGCTTTTCAGTGATTTTCAACTCTTAGAATCAATATGAAAGACCTATATGGTTGCAGGATACATGTAAATATTAGCAACCTTACCAACATAAAAGTAAAAGTATGAACGGCCAAAGTTAGGAGGTGGAATGGGAGAAGCAAGGTGAAGGGTGGGGATATTAATATCCTCTTTACGACATGCAGATTCTCTTTTTGTCAAGTGCCACTCCAGAGGTTGGGAGATCACAGAGGTGACTAATGATGGACTCCAAAGAGAGATATGGCAGGAAGAAGTGACAGGGGTGTGAGGGAGATAAATCCTCACCTATTACAGTAGTAAGTCAAAAGATTGTGTCTAAAATTGATGAATCAAGAAATATCAGCAGAAGCATATTATGTGGAAAAATGGAGGTAAATATAAGAAGAGATGTTTTAAAAAGATTCAGCTGCCTACGGGGAACAGAACTGGGAGTAGGCAGTAGTTTAGCAGGATACTGCATTTAAACTTGTGCATATGTTATTTCGCATAAAAACATTTTCTTTTTTTAAAAGAAGACAGACACAGGTCAAATCAAGGAGGAGATTATAAAAACCTTTCTTCCCCCTAAAGGTGATCAAGGCATCAAGGGGCCCCTGGACAGCCCCCACCTGGAACAGGACTTGAAGTCATGGCTTTGTCATCTGGGGGCTGAACTCAAGCCAGTTTTTATAGGAGCAGGGATTTGGGGACTTTGAAATGTCACTAATTTTCATGCCAAGGCTTCTCTGTGATAAACTTCATCCCTCCCCTTCTTCCCCCCTCAAAAATACAATTTTCAATAAATAGCAAGCTCATAAATAACATGGGGCGATGCGGATCCTAATGAAACAGTGACAAATGTTATATCTTCATGGGATCAGGAGAAATAATAGAGGGGAGCGGGGAGCATGGGGAGGGGCCTGGAGTCCCCGGAGCTCCCGATATTTTATTAAAAATCCTTTAAGTTTCATGTGGCCCATTAAAATTATTCTCCTGCAAAATAATTAAACATCAACAGAGTCGTCGCTGCTTTATTAGGAGGATACAGGGCCTAAGATGCTATGGGTGAAGGGTGCATTAAGAGTCCATCCAAGGCAAGAGGGAAACAGGCTCATGGGGGTTCTTCGTCCTGGCTCCCTGTTGGATAGCTGGATGGCCTGGGGGCCTCCCTGCTACCACTCGGGTTTAGACTCCTCATCTGTAAAATGGGAGAGTTGGATTGGATCTGTGTTCCTAATCTGTTTTTTTGGGGGGAGGGTGGGCAGATTTCTCTCCCTCCACAAAATGCACAGCCACACACACAATTTTATAAATAATTTCATGGCTCCCTAATGCCCATCTGTAACCTTCTAAAGTTCTGTGAGCTTGGGTGCTCCAGAATTCTATTCTCTTCCTTCTCCATGGCTTACAGTTTGCAGCCACGGGCTCCAATTTTAATCAGATAGTTATTTTAACAGGGTGAAGCAGAGCTCTTCATGAAAGCCCTTGCCCCTCCCCAGACTCCCTGGACTTGCAAACTTAAGGACATCCTGTGTGATCAGCCAGCCAGGGGGAGACCGCTTCCTTGGAACTCCAGATCCCTGTTCCAGAGAGAGGACGTCCTAGCCTTCCCTCTGAAGCTGTGATGTGAAGGGGAGCTCTGTGTGTCTCACTCTCAGGGTTCCTGGGCCAACACCTGCAGCTTCCCCTGTTATTCTGTGCCCCACACTCTCCCCGTTACACTGCCTCTGGGCTCCAACTCAGCAAATGGTTTCCTTTTCTCCTGCCTCCCGGTCCTGCTCCTGGTCCCCCATCTCTGGTCCTCCACCCCTGCATTGTGTCGAGGTCCACCCGACTCTCTATGTGTGCCTGGATGCTCCTTAGCCCCTAAAGCCTCTCCCGGAGTCCAGGTCTACTGACAGGACTTAGAAGACTGATAACCCCCATTTTTTAAACACCTTCTATGTCCTTGGTGCTGAGCACAGTATCCCCTCCCTATGGTTATAGAGGAGGAAACTGACAGAGAGATTAAGGAATGTGGCCAAGGACACACAGGTGGCAATGGCTATGGTTGGTAGACTTATAAGATGGCCCCCAGGGACCTCTACTTCCTGGTATTCATGCCCTGGCATAATCATCTCTTCAAGTGTGGGCTGGACCAAGTGACATGATTCTAACCAAGAGAATATGGCAGGTGATAGGATGTGACTTTCATGATTAGGTTACCAAAGCACATGACTTCCTTCTTGCTATCAGACTCTCCTTATTGCCCTCTTGGCTTGCCTGCTTTAAAAAAAAATTTTTTTTTTTCAACGTTTTTTTTTTTTTTTTTTTTTAAATTTATTTTTGGGACAGAGAGAGACAGAGCATGAACGGGGGAGGGGCAGAGAGAGAGGGAGACACAGAATCGGAAACAGGCTCCAGGCTCCGAGCCATCAGCCCAGAGCCTGACGTGGGGCTCGAACTCACAGACCGCGAGATCGTGACCTGGCTGAAGTCGGACGCTTAACCGACTGCGCCACCCAGGCGCCCCCCAAAAAACTTTTTTTTAATGTTTATTTAGTTTTTGAGAGAGAGAGAGAAAGAGAGAGACAGAGCTCAAGAGGGGAAGGGCCAGAGAAAGAGGGAGACACGGAATCCAAAGCAGGCTCCAGGCTGTCAGCACAGAGCCCGATGCGGGGCTCGAACTCATGAACCGCAAGATCATGACCTGAGCCGAAGTCGGTTGCTTAACCGATGGAGCCACCCAGGTGCCCCTTGGCTTGCCTGCTTTGATGAAGCAAGCTGCCATGTGGGAGAGGACCATGTGGCAAGGAAGGGAGGCCCTCATTGCAACAGCCTGCGAGAAACCGAATCCAGGTAGCTGAGCTTGGAAATGGATTCTTTTGTCATCAAACCACCAGGTGAGACTGCAGACCCGGGGCCGACGCTGGCAGGGAACCCAGCTAAGCTGTACCCAAATTCCTGCCCTGCGGAAATAGTGAGCTAGTAAATATGTGGTGCTTTAAGCTGCTGAGTTTTGGGGTCATTGTTGTGCGTCAGTGGATAACTAACATAATGGCCAGGCTGGGATTTGAAGCCAGGTCTGCTGGTGCTAACGTTCCGGGTTGACTCTGTTGCGGCTGCCTCTCTCCACCCTTGCCCTTTAGCCCCAGCGTGGACGGGCTCTTGGTACTTAGCAGGCCCTGCAGCACGTTGGCTTCCAGCTCTAGGGCATATGCAGTGGCAGATTCGGGGGACAGTTATGTAGTTAAGCCTGAAGTTTGAAGGGATGGCTAGTGCGAGAGCACTGGACCAGGAGCCAGGAGATTCACGTCTCATCTGAGCTCTATCCTGATGAGCCCGGTGACCCGGGACAGACCTTCCACTCTTTGAGCCTGCATTTCTCTGTGTGTCAGTGAGGTAGTTGGATAAGAACGCTGTCACGGTTCATTCCCGCCTGGCTCTTTTGAGTTAGAGTCGGATCCTCTGGCTGCAGAAGGCTCTTTCAGGCAGCCTCAGCTCCAGGGTGGGTATGGGCTCACCTGCACGAGTTTGAGGGTCGGACAGAGGCTGTGGGCGGCTGTCCTATTTGTGTTTGGGAGGGGGTAGTTCTGACTTGAGCCCCTGGTAGGGGTCCTGCCTTGGCCCCTGAAATTCCTGTCTAACCACCATTTCCTGGGGGTCTTTTGGTGAACTTTGGGTGGGGGAAAGTCTTCTGGAATAGAGGCTTTGTTCCCAGAGCAAAGGGCAGGGGCTGTGGGACCATGTGTGTGTGTTGAAAGGGGTGCTGACTCACTGGGCTTCAATAGGGGGCATTTGTTATAGGCAGGGGGATGTATAAATGGGGGCCCATCCTCCTTCTGTCTTATTTCAGTTCCCTGGCCCTGGGGTGATTTATGCAACTCCATTTATGGTCTTGGGAGGCTGAAACAGAAACGTTATTCAACTTCTTTCTCTTCTTCATTTGCCCTTTTCTGGTGTCTGGGAGGGCAGGGGTGAGAGGCGTTTTTTCGGTTTTTTTTTTTTTTTTTTTTTTTTACTATCTCCTATAAATTATAGCTGTGGATGCTCAAACAGGCTTCTTTGCTGTCTTTGAGCTGCATGGAGTCTTTGGGGTTCAGAGAGATTTCCTTTAATCTCCAAGGAGGCAGAAAAGCAGAAGGCTTAAGAATGTAGGCTTGGAGGCAGACCACTGTGTTTGAATCCCTGTTCTGCCACTTACTAGCTGTGTGACCTCAGGCAAGTTACTTAACCTCTCTGAACCTCAGTTTCCTCATTCTGTAAGATGAGGCCAAAGTACTTTATCATCTCATGGAGTTGTTGTAAGTACCAAATGTAACAGAGTAGGTAAGAGGATCAGCATAGTGCTGGCATATAGTAAGCAGTCTATAAATGCTCGTGTTGATGACTTTTCACAGTCCTGAGATGTGAATAGCCTTAAGTCTGTTGACCTTTAACTCTGCTTCTTCTGGTAAGCCATGCTACCTGCTGCGTGCTGTCATTCTTCTGAAGGTGGCACTTTGGTTCTAATTTGACTTTGTTTTCCTGCTGCCTCCAGGAAAAGACTGAAGGACACATTCGAGAGGCAGCAGTGGTGGGAGGAGGGGCTGGGGGAGAGAGAAGAGAGGA